>NW_023600993.1:28662668-28695236 GCF_014898055.3 Talpa occidentalis | reverse complement strand
TTGCTTTTGTTTATTCTTGATAAAGTCATGCATTGTCTGCAAATATATTACAGACACAAGTCACTGCCAGTCAACTCTGTAGACCTAAGTGAAGCCCAGCTGAATGGAATGTAACGCGAGGCATGAAACACAGACTCCCAATTCGTTTCTCCTGTCTCCACACCAAGTCCTCTACCATATCAAGGCTTCTGGTTTTATGTGATGACATTTATTGGTCAGAATATATTACAGTGTTTGCTGTACAGACGGGGCTTTTGTCATATAATTAAAGAGCAGGAGTGCCACCAGACTAAACAGTGGTCTAAGTTTCAAATAATGTTCTTGACTTCCTTGGCACATTTTTATTACCATCTCAGACATGTGTTATCACTTAGCACTCTTTGCCATAGCTTATTACATAGGAAGGCAAAAACATCCAGGCAGTGAGACTAACCATGGGTCTTCAAGGAGGTAAACACCTCTGATATATCTTGTACCTTTCAATTGCACCAAGTTTGGTGTGTGCATTTCTTCTCTCTGCCTAGAGTCATAGTCCAGCTGAACTGTTTACAGAGTAATCAAAAATAGCCAGTTTTTAGGGACAGGTCTCATTAGGTGTCTTGAAATTCTAAAGTGGGATAGGTCCAAAGAGAAATAAACAAAGGACATTCCTGACATTAAACAAGAAAAAAGTTAACCCTCATTAGTAATTGAAGAAAATTCCATTAAGATAATAAAATATCAAATTGGTAACATTTTTTTAGTTTTTAATAAAAGGACTTGTTGAGAGTCTAGTGAAATATGCACTTTTATAAATTAGGACTTTTTTTTTATAACAACCAAACTATTAGCATATATTAGACTTTAAATGTACTTTGATCCTACTTGTAGACCTATATCCTAATAAAATAATAAAGAAATGCCTAAGTGTTTACCTACAAGAATGCACATTAAAACATTATATAAAATAACACTAGTAATAATAGTAACATGAGCTAGTACTGGCGACTAGCTTTTAAAAGAGCTTTTATATACCAGACAGTGCAGGATGCTTCACATGCATGGCGTTATTTGCTCCTCACCATCACTAAGTGAAGTCAGCAGTGGTGCTGGATAGGAAGAAAAGCTTGCAGCTTGCCCCATGAGCACAGATCAAGGCATAGGGATTAGGACTTGACCTCTTTAACGTGAACCCTTAACCACTACATTTTTCCCCCTAATGAATCCAGTTAAGAATGGAACACAAGAGTTTATTATAGATTTTCAGTTAAAAATATTGTAGGTTAGAAAACTAGGTATATGAACTTACACTTTAGGGACCCCCTGGTGGCACAGCGGTTGAGCGCTGGGTTGCGAAGCTGCCCAAAGCCTCTGCAGCGCTGGTTTGATCCCCAGCCACTGGGCGAGGGTCCCACATGGCGCGCAGACCTCTCCTGACTCGCCCGCTGCTCCCCTCAGCAGTGTACCTTGTCAGTCTGCCTGCTCTGCTCTCCCCTCTGGCTCTGGTGAATTTTCTCACCCTCCCCCGCTTCTGACTGTACCCAGTGCTTGTATAAATAAATGAATAAATCTTAAAGAACTCATACTTTAAATGAATAATGACATGGAAAAATGTTTTTAATGTGAAAAACACACACCCAAGATATGTAGTATGAGTTGACTTTTTTCTCCCACCCCTGATGCCCATATCTTTAGGTAGTTTCTAGTTCTAATCCCAGATCCATTCCTGGTTTTGTGAGTGACTATAAACAGATTGTTTCACAAACCTAAGCTCAGTGTCTTAGGACATTAAGGGAGGCTTGGTCTCTCTAGCCAGACAGAGCACATGGCCAGTGAGTGGCTGCTCTTATTTTGGAGATGAGGTTGAGCTTGTGTCCTATATGAATAGAAAAAAGACAAATAACACATCAAATCTTAATACTTTTCTTATATGCATTGCTTATAATAATTTTGTTATGCTTTTCTATTTTCCTGAGTAGTATAACATTCAATATCAGTTTATTAGTCAACATTTATATATTTTATATAAGTAATTGAATATAAATTGTTGTATAAAATTATTATGATTTTAGTAGTTATTTCCTCTAACCAGGAGAGAACCTAAATTTGTTGAGCATGCAAGCTGGTGATTCTTAGCGAAAGACATGATGCACAGCCCACATCTTATGGTTTTTCATGGTCAGCAAAGTAGCCTTTGATCCAAAGGCCCAGTTGATCATTGTTGTCCATTTTTGTCTGTTAGTACCACTGTACCATGGATTGACTTTAGAAATAGCTCTGGGATGCGCTTTGGGATCCTAAAGTTTTACTACTCAGTATAATAAAGGTGTGATTTATAGGAATTGGTGGTGGAACAAGGAACTGAGCATCAAGGTGGTTGATCAGGGTATGAAGCTGTTCTTTTCCACACTTCTTCATTTTACCCCCATCGAGGACTGTGCTTTGTACATCATATGAGCATTGTGAGTTCCAGGTTTTCTTTTTCTGCCAACCCTTCAAATGTTGCCTTATATTTCTGACCTCAGCTCATCTTCCCCCTCTGTACATTAACTTTGTATAGTATCTTAGAGCAATTAAGATCATGAGCTCCAAACTAAATAGTGGTGTTAACTTGAATAAGATTCAATGCTAGTTTTCTTCTCTGTAGAAGATTATGCCTTCCTAGGTCCTATAAGTGTGGTAAGGATTAAGTGAGAGGTAAAGCACTTAGCCCAGCTCACTAGTGCACAGGGAACTTCTGTAAATAAGCTTGCGGATGTTTATCTTTCTGGTGGAGGTGTTGGTGAATCATGTCTTGGGGAGAGTACCAAGGATTCAAAAGATTGTGAGGAGAAGGAGGTCAGCTGCAGAGCCACAGGGTTCAGAAAGACAGAGGATGAGGGTTTTGGGCCCAGGTAGAACAGAAATCACTGGGCAGGATGTGGGAATGAGGAGCCTCTGGTGTGTGGCTGACTAGAGTGCTGTGCCTGGGGAGGGTCAGGTTATGTACAGCCCTGGACAGAACTTGACCTCCAGGCCCAGTGCTGCATCTGGAGGTGATCCACTTGAGTGTAGCTCTTCTGTCATACCTTCTGCACTTCCTGTGATACATTCTGTGGCCTAGTTTCATTCAACATGTGGATTGTCCTGGGGCTGTACTGGGCATATTTGGAAGTAAATATAAAAAGCATTTTGCAAAGTTGCTAATGTAGCAGACAGTTCTTTTTCCATCTAAGATCTCTTTTCTATTGGCAAACACTTGCTTTTTACCTAACTAAAGTTTCTCTTGCTGAAATGTGTCTTTTTCATGCTATTTTAGGCAATGGGAGATTTCTATACATCAGAGGTACATTTTGGTTTATCCTCCTCTTCTAACAATTCTAACACTTTCTCAGGAAATGAGGCATTCAGCTTTCTAACTTGGATTAAGTTATTTTTATATCATACATGTTTTGTGCCCACTGGAGTATAAATTTCCTTAGGGAAGAAGTATAATGCCTTCCCATAAGGAAGCCTCTGTAGATCTTTGTAAAATGACCAGATCTGAAATTTTCTGTGCTAAAGCTGCTAAAATATCTACCCTGTCTCCCTCCCCCACCACTTTTTTTTTTTTTTTTGTGAAAAGTAGCTCCTTATATGTATATTTTTATGGGTCAGACTTCTGCAGTTCTCTGCAAGAGGATTAGCAGACATTGCAGTCAAGGGCAAACATTTCAAGGAGAAGCATTACAAATATTCTTGCTTTCAGGATAGACATAATATCATGCCATAACGAAGCATTATGGAACCATTTCTTTTTGAAGCTGATTCACTGAACCAATAATTGGAAATTCAGCCTGATGTTAGAGATTTTTTATTTAAAATGACTGTTAGTCCACTCGACTGGTACATCATGTAAGCCATAAGAAATGAAAAAGCTTTGTAGTCTACTGCTCAGTTACAGACAAATACAGAATCTAAAACTTCTAACTAGCATTGTTGGAAAGCTAAAAAGTGTTCGGTATCTGTTTTGAGTTTGTACACAAGTTGGTCAGAAGCAGCATATGCAAAGAATCGAATGTGAATTATTTTTTTTGAGAAACAGAAGCCAGGTGTAAAATGAAATAGAGTGTGTGAGGGCAAGTTTGGGGCTGTGGTGGGCAGAATTCCAAGGTGACCTTTATGGTTTTTGGTCCCTGGTATATATATGTGCCTTCTTTCAGTTATTCACTTAAACTCTAATTCAGTGCTACTCTGAAGGGAGATGGCAGTTGCCATTAAAGACCTAAGCAGCTCATTGACCTTAAAATATGGAGATCACTCTCTTGGACCTGACTAAGCACATGAGACATTTAAATCTGACCTAGAGGTTAGAGACAGGGATGTCAAAGAGATTAGAAGCTTGAGAAGGATTTATCATGGAGGAAATTCTCTGTTGCTTGTTTCAGAGAGGGAGGAGCCATGTGGCAGGGAAAGTGAGTGGCCTTTAGGACTTGAAAAGAATCCCTGACTGACAGCCAGCAAAGAATTAGCCAGCTCCAAGGAACTGAATTCTGTCAACAATACGAATATGGCTGAAAACCTGTCCTAATAAGTGGATTTTCCTTTAAGTCACTAAAATTGTCATTTGTTAGGTAGCAACAAAAAACTAATAGGAGGTTCCAGTCATGTGGAAAAATTTAAAACTGTCAACGGTCTCTCTAGACCTAGACTAGTATTTCTTAAACTGAGGTGCAGAAACAGTCTTTGAAATTTCGCTGTGTTGCAGATCAATATTGGGTAGATTGTATTTTATACAGATGAATTGCTCCTATCCCATAAGTTTTTCTGATGATGACATTCTCCCAGCAGAAGGTGGCTGTAGTTCCCCTCCTTCTGAGTCTGGGCTGGTCTTAAAGACTGGCTTGTAACCACTTAGACTATAATGGAAATGCCTAATCCAATACTCAGTGTGAAAAGGCATTGCAGCTTCCTCCTGGTTCTTTGGGAACATTCCCTTTTGGCCCCAGCTGCCCTGCCATGAGAACCCATGCTCCATGGAGTGGGGATCCAGTCAGTTACATTAGTTGAGTCATACCAGCCTAGGTGCCAGCCATGAGTGAAGAAGCCTTCAGGTGATTACAGTCCCCAGCTGTTCCAGTCGCCACCCAGCCATTGTGCCTTCCCAGCCAAGGCCTCAAACACCAGGAAGCAAAGATAAGTCATCCCTACTGTGCCCTGTGCAGTCAGGATCCATGCAATCCATGCGTGTCTTAAAATAGTTAACAATGAAAAACATTAAGTTTGGAGTAGTTTGGTATGCAGCAACAGATAACCTGAATGAATATTTTTTACAAAATAGTGTGAAAGTAAAAAAAAAAAAAATTAAAAGTCATAGAATATAAACAGAAACCACAAAGTGTCACTTCCATGCTACTCGACTTGGCCAAGCAGTCACAAACCTGCCTCGACTACAAGGGGAGGCGAAACAGACCCCACTTCTCAAAGAAAGGAGAGTTGAGGAATTTGGTAGATATTTTTAAGAAAGTTTTAAATTTTGAAATAATTTTAGCCTTGCAAAAAAATTATAAAGGTTATACAAAGATGACCTACTGTTCATTGGTTCTAAAACTGTGTTGGAGAGCCAGGACTTGTTTATGAACAGATGTGTAGCATCATAAAGTAATATTGCATTTCTTTGGCTATTTAGAGTTACTGCCCTTTAAATGATACTGTTTTTACATAATGGATTAAATATTTTTTTCTGATTTATAGAGAAGGGAAAGTTTTAGTATTTTTCTTGTGTTTATGTGTTTCCTTAACTGAGGGGAAAAAGTAGTTACTATGTAAGTTTTTATCTTTTGATCTCTTTTGTCTATCCTTATGGATTATATAATCCAGCAATTATTTTATGTAATTCCTAAAAATAGTTATTAAAGTGTTCTTATGTTTTCCAACTGTGTGTTGTAACTTCAGATAATTATTATGCCAATATATAGTTGGGAAGGATCATTTTTATTACTATTAATTTTTTCTTATATCATTTAGTCCCCATAGTTTTCCTGCCACCTTATCACCCGTGAACCATCACCACATTCCCTTGTGTTCTCCCCTCCTGTTTTGCAACCCCCTCACCTCCTCCTTTGCTGTATGCCTCAGTTCTGTAGTAGCTTTAACTAAGCTAACTGTAGTTTTGACTTTTTCTTGACCTTTCGCTCAGCTTCTCTATATTCCACATATAGTGAGACCATTTGGTATTTATCTTTTTGGGAAAGGTCCTTATTGTCGATATGCTGTCCTCTGTCTTTGGAGCTACGGGAATACATCTCAAGCAGAATTTTATATCAGTATCCACTCAAAATGATTTTAGTTAGGCCTTTCTATTAGCCTAAAATTTTACAACTAATTCCATTCCAATATCCTAAAGTTACAAAGTAAAATCTTTGTTGTATCTTACAAAACAGAAGCTCAAAGAATTTCCATGTGCCCTTCACGCAGCTTATATTAGTGTTGACGTCTCACACAACCGCAGTACAGCTATCAAAACCAGAAAATTGGCATTTATGTAATGCTATTAACTGATTTGTAGCTCTAATTCCAACTTTGCCAGTTTCCCCACTGATGTCCTTTTTTTTTAAGACCCCAGGCTGCAGCTGCTCTTCATAGCTCCATAATCTCTTCCAGTCTGGGACAATCTCCCAGTTTCTCCTTGTTACCTCCTCCCACAAGGTAACACTTGTGAAGCAATGTATGTGAAATGTAATCATTTCAGAAAATAGAGAAAACCAGGACTTCCACAATTCCATAGACCGCTGCTAATGACTTTATCTCCAAAGCAATTGGTCTTTCTTAGATCAAGTGTCGACTTATTATTTAAAACATATATTGTAATTCATTTAGCAATCATAGCATGTTTTGTGTTAAAAACTTCTTATAGGTCAATTTGTGCTCGTAGCTTCCATAGGTAATCTCAATTAAGTACCAGAATTTAAATACATGGCATTTTGAATACTGTGTGTCAGTGTTCGGATTATCAGTACACAAGTTTAAAAAAACCACTTTCCAACACTATGGCAACATTTGTTTTCAGCACAGGAGGGAGTTAGAATGCCAGAAAATATATCTTAAATATCTTCATAAGTTTATTCAAAATCTTCTAATTCAAACACACCTTCTTTGTCAATGATTTAAACCACAAGTCCTAATCCGAATGTAAAATCCTAATGAAGCTCCCAAACAATACCTTCTAAAGAAAATTTGTTAAGAACACTCATACAATCTATCATTACATTGCGCTGTTAATTCAAACCAAGTCAGACCCTAGAAACCCAAGGTAAGAAGTCCCAGGAATGACATTTGGGAAGGGAAGTATATTTGAATGTACTCATCTGGAGTTACTTAAACACAGTGTACTCTGTTATAGTTGATATCTTCAAATCCTTTGAAGATTAGGGTATTTTCAAAAAGATCTCTATTTTGTTTGTTTTTGGTTTAAAAAAATTAAATAAATTTCCTTATTTCCTGTCTTCAGGCTGTCCATAAACCAAAAGAATTTCTTCTAGAATTTAGGATATAATAGGCTCTTGTATCAAAGTGATACTGGTGATTTAAATCATGGTGGTCTACCACAACAGAGCCAAAAATAAGCTAGCCTTTGCATAATTGTCCAAAGTCTATGATGATGATTTTAGAGTTGGCTGCCTGAATAATTCCCTGAGAATCAACTTTCTTTGGAGATAAACCTCATCCTTTCAGGTCTGCAGAGGCCCGAGGACGGGAGCTGTTCTCCAGAGTACCAAATTAAAGGCACAGAGCTCCTAGCAGAGTGCTCCATGACTCAGAGTGTATCAAGGATTTGTGGACTTGAGACCTGGGCCACTAGTTGAACCTATGCTGGCATGGGAAGAGATATGAGAGGTTCTTTGGAATGGCAGTGAAGTCAGTTCATGAAACACAGAAATGTCATAGAAATTATTTCAACTAAAAATGATTTTATTTAGCTTGAATTCCCCTTTTTAAAAAGATTTATTTATTTATGCATACAAGAGCTGGGGTATAGGCCAGATGTGCAGGGGATGAGAGTACTCACCAGAGACAGAGTGGGGAGCAGAACAGGCAGACTGACTGAAAAACACTCCTGAGGGTAGCAGTGGGCAGCAAGACAGGAGAGGTCTGCTGCACCATGTGGGTAGCTCCCTGGCTGGGGATCAAACTCATGCTGTAGTGACTGCAGATAGCTTCGTAGTGCCGTGATTTAACTCCTTGCGCCACCAGGGAGGCCCCTTGAATTCCCTTCTTATTTACCAGACAGGGCTCTAATTCATGTTGTTCAAATGAAAAAAAAAAAAAAAAAAAAGAACAGAAAGTGTTACGGTTCATTATATTCAATCCTACATTTGGAGTGTTAGAATTTAGACTTAAAGGAGGTTTAAGAGGTAGTCCAGTCAGCCTATGCATCATGCAGAGACCCAGAGAGAACTCACTGTAATCTTCCAGAACAAATTTCAGTAGTTTCATGGTAAAGTATTCACATCTTAATAATAGAATGTGTGTTAAAATGCTGTTAAAATGCTCATGACAGGGCTGGTGTTGGGAGTGGATGCTGTGGAGCTCATTGTTGGGATACTGTCATCTAGGTGTGATTGTGGCAGCAGTGGTGTCTGTGTCCTGGTGACTCCCTGGCTTGGATTGCTAAGGCAACTTGGAGATACTTAGCCCTTTCAACCCAAGCGTAATAACAGGATATATCACAACAATTAAAAAAAAAAAAAAGCCAATTTAGAAAAAAAGGTAGGTTAACATCTAGGAAACTGACCTGAAGTTGTATTTGGCCTGAGTCTGGTCTTTCCCATCATGCCCAGCGGTGGTAAAAGGAGCTCAACTTCACATCTGCATCTTCAGTTGCCTGAGAAAGTGAGAGTGTCCATAAATTTAATATATTTAATCAAACCTTTATCTTCCTAATACAGAAACTACGGAAATAATCACATTATTTTTTTTGTAAACCAGCTCATGTTTAATTGACATTTTAAAATTGTACAAGTGATTTGACATCTGCTCTCCCCCCATCCCACCATACTTAGCCTCTTAAAATAGAAGGAAAGCACCAGTCACAGTCACAGGTGTGATAAGTTTACCCCTTCAGTTCCAATTTGTAGCACACATATTCCTTTGAAATCCCAGACAGATCTGGTGGTGGCTAAGAGTAAATTGAGACCTCAGAGTTGAAAAGTTCACATTCTCTGAGCATTCTGTGTTGCAGTGCATTTGTGCAAAATTGGTACCTCCCTAGCGCTGGAAAACTTTAAAATATACCAGTAAAAACTTCATTCCCCTTCAAAAGAGAGAAAAATAATCACTCCTCAAAACCCAGCAGATCTGGGTGTGAGGTCGTATCCTCCGGTCCCATCTGTTCAGGCTTGTTTTTTTGCAATGGACCGAGAGAGACCAAAACCCAGCCTGAGTTATCAGAAACAAGAGAGTGACGGCTGTGGAGGCAGTGACCAGGAGCAACCAGGTGGCTCCTGCACCTCTCACACCTCTCATACCTTCATCCAAGGTGGAAGGCTGGAAGGGAAGGCCTGGAGGGTAAATGGCACAGGGAGAAAAGCAAAGCAAACTAATCAGTCCAGGCACAGGGACTGGCAAGTGCTAGAAAAGAACTTCAGAAAAACCTGTGGTCCTTTCAGACTCACTATTATTAAAAATCCACATACTGGTGTCAACAAGATTCTGCCTTACACACACCAGAGACAAAGAAATTCCAATTCCTCAGAGAAGGGAATCTGCGGTGGGCCCCACCCTTGGCAGAGTGGGTCCAGCCTTCCCTGGCGGGAAAGGTGAGGAAGGAATAGAGCTGCCGCAGCCTCCTTCCAACCCACCCACCCCTCTGGATGGCAGAAGGCTCAGTGGCCTGCAGCAGCCTTTGGTTTGGCAGGAGATGGATGTGGTGAAGTGAGCTGCTCAGCAGAGGCTGAGTTACTCAGGGCAGACTTCAGGAAGACTGTCTTGTGGATGAGTCTGTTGCTTAAGAAAACCACCAAGGAGAGAAGAGGTGTGGATGAGAAAGGTACACTTTGCCAAGGATCTTTGCTTCATTGGCACTGATAATGAGTAAAGGGAAAAGGATAGAGAAGGGGCAGCCACCGGTAATGTATGAGGACTGCACTGCTGTGAGCAAAGCCGATGGCAAACCAAATCCAGAGTAGTAAGACTGAGTCCTTTCTATGTTTGACAGCCGCTGGTGCATCTCAATTCCTTTATCAAACCAGTGATAGTCAAAGCAGCCTAGTGAGTAGAGGAGACATGGAGAAGACTAACCAGCTCACCAGTAAGGTGGATGGGAAGGAGATTCACAAACATTCCCTGGATGAGGAAAAGAGCCTGTAGCAAAAGGTTAGAGCATATCAGGAATTATTTTGCTGACACTCAGGAGTGGGTGACACTTCTTCCCTGATACCTCCGATCAACTATGTCTTGAAACCAGAGTGTGCGCACACAGCTTTGCTAAGCACAAACAGGGGAGCACCCAAAGCACACTGAAAATTGACATGAGGAGGAATCCCAGCCATGACCAAGCATCTCCACGTGGAGGTGGGTCACCAGTCATTTGGGCGGTTACTGACTGAAGCACAGGAATAAACACTTGATGAAACAAGAGGAGACGGAACCAGAATACTCCACCATTGCAAGTGCAGTGTTGGAAAAGGCTACCAACACGCAGCTCACGCTCCTGCTTTCTCTTTATACTCTGGGCCCTCCTCTGTGCCAGCACACTACTGGCGCTTCTTCAATTGTCCTCCTCTCTCTCTCTTTTTTTTTTTTTAAGATTTATTTTATTTTTTATACAAGAGCCGGGGTACAGGCCAGTTGTGCAGGACAGTGAGAGGATTCACCAGAGACAGAGCAGGGAACAGAATAGGCAGACTGATGAAATACACTGCTGAGGGGAGCAGCGGGCGAGACAGGAGCAGTCTGCTGCGCCATGTGGGACCATCGCCAGCCGGCCGGGATCGAACCCACGCTGCAGAGGCTGTGGACAGCTTCACAGTGCTGCGCTCAACCGCCTGCGCCACCAGGGAGGCCCCCTCCTCTCTCTTTTGCTGAATTAGAGCATCTAGTTTTGAGATGGTACAAATTTCCCTGACGGAGTCTTTGATTTGCCTGGCAAGGTTCTGCAGAAAGGTTTTGACTGTCAGCCATCTCTTCACCGCCCAACTTAGCGGAGAGAGAAGCATCCCCAAAGCCCCCCTTTCATCACGAAGGACCCTGCAGCTCTGTGTCTCTGTGTCTCAGGACCCGCCCTGGCCTACTGCAGGCTGCTCGGATCCCCTGTGCCCAGCTACCTCCTCCTGCCCGGGGCCGGGCCCAAGCATAATCACATTTATTTTTGCTGGATACTGAGGCAGGGCTTTCTAAGTGCTTTCATCTTTGGGAACTCTCTATCTCACTTTCCGTTAACACATATTTGTAATCACTGTGATCTTTTTTTGGCTAGTCTCATAAGCTTTCTTTTATCAGTGTATTATCATAGACAAACAAGTTCCAGTGAGGCCAAATGATAAATTCCCTTTCTATCCACCTGACATTTTCTGTGAAGCAGACAAACTGCAGATGCAGACTTATAATGGAAGGCAGAATGCTTAAGTGCTGTAGTTTATCATACCAAGTGAATTTTAATAAAATCAGGAATTGATTTTTATTTATTTTTTAATTGTGGCAACACTGGTTTACAATATGATTTAGAGGTGTGGGATCACCCCCTTCAGGTATATGTTACCACACCACACCACACCCACCACCAAGGCACCCTAACCTCCTCCACCGTCATCCACGCCCCCTTACCATATGCCCCCTTACCACATATGCCCCCTTACCACTATGCTCTCTTCTTCCCCATCCCCTCCCACTGTGGTAGCCTCAGTTCTTTAGTCAGATTTCTAAGGTTTGTTATTGACTTGGTTTTACCAGACTCTTTATTTTAATTCTCTATGGAATCTGCTTTTTTAAAAATTGAAGCAGGACTCAGCAAATTATAGCTTGTGGGCCAAATATGGCACACTGCCTGTTTTTTGTAAATAAAATTTTATTGGATGCCTATTCACTTATGCATTATTTATGCCTGCTTTTACTTTACAGTGACAGAGTGAAATACTTGCTATAAAGTATATGTGGCTCACAAGCCTAAAATATTTACTATCTAACTCTTTATAGAAAGAAATTTACTGACCCCTGGACTAAAGGAATATTTAGATTGTAATATCTCTAAATGCTAGTCACTTCTGTGTTAAGACTATTTTATTTTAAATTGCATGAAAAAATCCTTCAGTTACAATAGATGACAGCTTATAACTAGGTTTGATGAGGGAAAATGCCTAGAGTCAATTGGGTGATTGGTGCTTGCTTTTTTCCCCCTTCAAGTTAAAGATCATTAAAAATCATTATACATTAATTCATGAATGCCGAGAAGATAGCTAGTGAGGCATATATGAAAGATTGCAGTGTGGCCTGCTTATAATTTAGCTGTGCAGTGAGGGTTGGTTACATTATTTCCCTATTTTGATAGTCTTTACAATCATTGTGAATCTTAGTTAATTTTTACATTTATAAATACCATTTATTTTACTGGCTACAGATCAATAAGACTATGCTAATAGTCATTTGGAAAGAACCCCCATATTTCTTGTGTTTAATGGATATAGTTCAGTACATTGAAAATGGATACTGAATCATTTCTCCATCCCAGAATTTAAGCAATAAAACATGGAGGCAGCAACGCTTAATTTCAGGGCAGCTGTTTAAAAATGAGTGATCTTATGTGTGGTTATCTTTATTTTTTTTTGACAGACTTGTGGAAGAAAGCAAACTGATCCCACTCATTTTTGAAGTAATTCTGGTAAGAAAAGAAATGTGCGTCTGAAACTCAAGTGAAATTGGGAAATTTTCAAGTTCTGACCACGTGCTGTGGTCGAATTCCAGCCCCAACTCTGGCTGGTGGGATTGTGCGTCCTAGTCTCACTTCACCTTGTTGGGCCTCCACATCCTTGTTTAAGCCCTTGGCCAGCTCTGAAATTGCACAGGGACATGATTTACAGACCTACCCTCTTTCTACAGATCCTTTGCTCTTAGCTTCTGTGGGGTTAAGCAGTATGTCATCGAATACAGAGAGAGTAAGGTTGGTTTATTGAGGGAGGGCAGAATGGTGACTGCAGTGCTTAGCATGAAGTTTCTGACTTTCAGTATGAAGTCCTCTGACTTTTCAGCGCTGTACCAGATCACCAGCCCATATGTGTATGGGCCCAAAGTTGTCCTCTTAGCTTCAACACACCATTTTCCCTGTTCATAGAATGTAACTTAATGGAAAAGCATCTGTTGAAGACAACTTTTCATTTCTGGTTCCCGTGTCTAGAGAATAGAATGGGATGCAGAGTTGACTTTTCTTATGTATGAAAAATTCCTAGTTAGGCTAAATACAGATATGAGATTTATGCTAAATACTGAGTTGATACTTAAAGTGAGGGTGTGCCCTTAGCCAAAGAAATGTTCTTTCCTTCTTGGGTGAATTATCCTCCTTTACCAAAAAGATGCCTTTCTTTCTTTGTTGTTTTTTTTTTTTTTTTAAGATTTATTTATTTATGAATACAAGAATTGGGGTACAGTCCAGAGGTGCAGGGGGTGAGAGGATTCACCAGAGACAGAGTGGGGAACAGAACAGGCAGACTGGCTGAAGTACACTGCTGAGGGGAGGAGTTGGCGAGGCAGGAGAAGTCTGCTGCACCATGTGGGTAGCTCCCTGGCCAGCTGGGAATCAAACTCATGCTGCATAAGTTGTGGATAGCTTCACAGTGCTGTGCTTAACCACTTGCAACACCAGGGAGGCCCCAAAGATGCCTTTCATAGCAAAGTGAAGGCACGAGGGACAAAGGAGAGGGCACCTCACCAACCAGATCAGCCTAACCCAGCTTGGTCATCAGTAGAGCAAAATCTGTGATAATCTGATAACCCAACACATGGAAATTTAGCTTTCTCTATTTACTATAAAGTATTAATCTGCAAGTTATTTGAGTGCTGATATGGCTATCTGGTGAAAGATTTTTATTTATTAAGGTGACATTAGTTTACAACACTGTGTAGGTTACAGGTGTGGTTTCTCCCCTGAGCAGTGTATCTGTTGCACTACACCCAGCACTCACGTCCAGTCACCATCAAGCAGTCAGGCCCTTCCTCTTCCCTGGTATTCACAATTCTGTTGTTAGAACTAAGAGTTTGCTTTTCTCTTAAAACATTGTTTTTCATAGCCTCAGATCGCTCTTCCTTTGGGGAGAGCTGGTTGGGTTTGCTGAACTATTTGAATTTGGGGGAGAATAAAAGTGGTTTGTATTCCCAAAGCATCAAGTGACGGCTAGATGACACTGAGCTGCTGTGCTGAATGGGATATGCAAGGGAAGAGCCTGGACTGAACTGCTTAGCGTTGTCAATTGGGATTTCAGAGGTAGTATCCGGGGAAGAAATAAAGAAAAAAGGAGATGGAGAAATATGGAGATCAAGAACTGTCTCAATGGGGTTTTTACCAATGCCAAGTGCTATTTGTATCTTTTCACGACTTACATTGCTTGCTAATTTGTTGTGTGCTTGGGTTTGTTTGGAGGGCAGTCTGCACAGTAAATTGCTGGCTTGGCTTCAGGTTGGGACATGGGGCAAGAGCCAAAGCTGTGCAAACTCAGTCATATGCATTGGAAGAGGTTGGTGTAGCAGACAGAGCACTGCCCAACTAGGGCAGGCCTCGAGGGCAAGTGTGACTCCTCTCTGGCTGTGACTGGGGGCCTTGTAACCTGTCAAGGCTCCTTTTGTGACTGATGGAATGTTCTCATTTTGTCCGATGGCAGTCAACGTAGACGCCTAAAATCCCAGATGGGAAATTTCTTCTTGTAGGCTACACAAACCCCTCCCCACTTGATTGGTTTGTGTATAATGAGGTCCTAGCAAGGCTGCATATTGTACAAACAACAGTTCATGTTCAGGTGATTCAATCTGTAAATCAGAGTCACACTGTGATTTACACCCTTATCATTGTACTGTAGCTGTGGCGGGAAGTAGATAGAGGTGATCGCTACTCCCCAGGTCAGGATTTCATGACGTCACAGGCATCTCTGGGATGATGATCTTCCTCCAATCAGAACAGCTCTACACTCAGGTTTCTAGAAGGGTAGTATTTTAAAAAGAGGTCTTGCTGCTAAAAAAAGTAAAGGATGATAAAAAATGCTAAAAATGTCACTTCATTTGGGGACAGAACTTTGGTGTCCTTGAAGAACATTATTAAATTCCTTTCTACTTTTGTCTCTCTCGAGCTGAATAATCTCAACTATCCCCCTGTATAATTGCATTTTTTAATCAATGAAATGTCCTTGTAGCAGTTACCCTTGTGAACTGTTAGCTTGTCCTTCTAAGTTTCT
Organism: Talpa occidentalis; assembly: GCF_014898055.3. Lineage (NCBI taxonomy): Eukaryota > Metazoa > Chordata > Mammalia > Eulipotyphla > Talpidae > Talpa > Talpa occidentalis. The sequence goes on along the minus strand of NW_023600993.1, from coordinate 28,679,868 downwards.
GTCACCAAGCTAAGCATAATGTAGTATTTTATTGATTCAATGATATACATCTTTTTCAGATTTTAACATTCCTGAAGCCGGGGTGAACTTTTCAAATCATTGGCATTTTTAGTTGCTTTCAGTCGGGTGACCTGGTTGTTACTGCCTTAACTAATTATTCCACCTTTATTTTTCTTTTTATAAGTGCCTACAAGTGATATATTAATGAAGGTATATGTCTGGTTGAGTCTAAAAGAGCTTATCCAATGAAAATAAAACGAGAAGTCTCAGTAATAGAAACCATGTCATAGTTTAATTGGTAGCATTTGTTCTTCCTTGGTGCTTGATGAAATAATGGGCCACTCAGAAAGGCTGGATTCTGAGATTCAAGGAAACACGGTGTGTACCTTCCCTAGGTTTGCTTTCTGAGTTCCAGGGCATCTGTGGTGTATAATGTATTTATAGCAGCTTCTTGCAGTGACTTGATCAAAATGAGGCGTACTGAAAAGACTGGGAGGGGCCTTGCTTACTGCTTATGTCTTCTGTTCACCCATTAAACAACAGAGGAAACACCTCACTCTTGCAGCTGGTGCTCCACTGTGACCTGCTGATGACTTTTTTCTTTGCTCTTATCCTAGTACTGTTTATTAGTTTCTGTTTGATGTACTGAAAGCCTGGCTAGAGGCTTTATAACTTCCTTTTCTAGAGCTTTGCATAGGATGATGGGATGTGGTCTTCCCGGCAGGTGATCTTTTCCCTGGAATTTTTTGGTGAAGAAAGCAAATCTGTCTCTTTTGATAGGCAGGAATTGCAGGCAGCTGCTCTCTCTTTCCTGCAGGTCTAAAGGAGAGTAAAGAGGAGGGAGCAGAATTCTGAATTTGGTGTCCTATTTGTAGAAAATAGCCATGTACAAATTTTAGGAAAAGCAGACAGTTTTGGAGTTGTATGGCACGACCAAGAACTCCAAGTATGGGTCCGACTGGTTAAATACATAACCTGTTGAAGGTAGTTTTTATTCTTTTGTAAAAAAGAAAATGATTTCCAATTGTGACCGCCTCCTCAGGAGGCACAGCACTCACCCCAGTCTGGACAGCTAATGTCTGGGCCCTCTGAATTCACAGGGCTGGGGGATAGCTCTGTGTCAGCACATGACTGGATGGACTAATAGTAGGACCTATTATGGAGGGAACTGGAGGCTGTGGGTCCAGAGGAGGGAGTAATCCACTCCTCTCCGGGCAGGGAGGGCAGCCTCATGGAGGAAGTAACCTTTGAATGTGGCTTTGAGGGAGTTGTCATGACGAGAGGGGTGCATTTAAGCTTGGAGGATGGTGAGCACTTAACTGATCCTGGACCAGAGACTGTGAAGGAACGTAGGGCACGAGGCTGAAGGGTAGTTTGGGAGTAGATCCTGCAGGGCTTTTCTTCTGTGACTGTTTCATATTTCTTTGGCTTTGCAATTAATCCTTGCTCTTTAATATCAGGTAGTATATGCTATTAAAAAAAAATCCTTAGCCCCCTATGTGTAGTGAGGAGGCAGGTTGATCAGCCCCTGTGTTGGGACTTTGGGGCTTGGGAAGAATCAAGCTAAGGTGAAAGGATTGCACCTCAAACTTGAAACAGGGTGTAAGCTGGATTCTGGGAGTGTCCTGCTAGTTCATCAGTGGGACTTCTGATCAACCACAGGGACATGGGGAGGGAGTGTGAGGCAGCTGGCCTCAGAGGTCTGACCTAAGGACTGAGAGTTCAGCATCATGTTTGGGGCAGGGAGCAGGTGGAATGTGTTTAATCCTCAGCTCAGCTACAAGTGTCCCTGCTCTTGGCAGACCGGTCAGTGGGGGATGCCAGGTAGCTGACTGCTTTCAAAAAGGAGCCTGACCGTTTCCCCCCAGGTGAGAGGACTGTGGTTTTTGTGGGCAGCACAGGGCAGCTGTGTTGGGCAGGAAGTGGAGGCTCCAGGTTAAACTGAGTGGATTCCTGCTTACAGGCTTCAGGGTCTAAGCCCTAAGGCATCCTGAATCTGCTTAATAAATGCAGGCTTCCCAATGAGTCCTTAGGAGAACTTGATAACTTACTTTTTGAACGCAGAGTTGCTGAATGGTTGGGAGGGAAGGCATTGTTTCCTCCCTCAGCCACTTTTCAAAGAGTAGAAGTTGCTTTTAAATGTGTCCTAAGTATGAATTTAAATCGATCAGCCTTTGGATTTTGCTATAACTCTAATCTCTCTTCATTTTATATCAGTGGTTTATGTTTTGGCCTACTTCAGTAAATCATTTTAATGCCCAGTGATATAGACAAACTGTATTTTATTGGAAAAAATCTGTATTCATGGCAGATTTTCCAATATGTGCCAAAATATTGCTGTCATGATGTTTTATGTGTCTGTTCCAAAACAAACAATTAAAGAGCAATTTCAGTGGCAAATGTTAGCACTAAAAATGGGATTAGCAATACACTAGCTTGACAATTATATTGTTTTAGCAATTCTCAAGGATAGCAGTCGAAGCAAACTTAGTAAATCTTTCAACTCAACTGTATCTTTAGAAAAGAGCCTTCTTATGGACCCTTGAAATTTAAAGGATTTACTCAGAGACACCAAAGTGCTACAGACTGGCAGCCACATTACATTTAAGGAACCCTTTCAATCCTGTGCATTCATCAGGCTCTTAAAATTACTTTGTTCCATTCTAGTTACAGCCCATCTAATGTGAATTGATTCTTAGGGTATGTTAAAATGACAAGTTCCTTGTAAGTTTAAGAATCTGCATGCTTGTGTCCAATGTGCCATTAATAAGATTCTGCTATGCACATGAGCATGAATTTCTAAAATTGAAAACAAGATTTGAGGAAGATATTTTCAAAGTTATCCAAAGAGTACTTACTGGATAGAGGAGATAAATTTGATCATTCAACCTACATGTATATTTATTCTGGGCTTGTGTAGATTGCAGAATGGAGCTATATAATCAATTCCTTTGTATACAAAGATGATTTTTGAACATTGCTAGCATACTGTATTAAAGTATGTACTTCGCAGTGATTTTTTTTTAAATATTTATTTGTTTATTTATATAAGCACTGGGTACAGTCAGAAGCGCGGGAGGGTGAGAGAATTCACCAGAGCCAGAGCGGGGAGCAGAGCAGGCAGAAGGACCGAAGTATACTGCGGAGGGGAGCAGCGGGTGGCAGGAGAGGTCTGCGCGCCATGTGGGACCCTCCTCCGGTGGCCGGGGAGCAGCCGGGGATTGAACTGGCGGCGCAGAGGTTGCAGTCAGCTTCGCAACCCAGCGCTCAACCACTGCGCCACCGGGGAGGCCCTGCAGTGATTTTTTTTAATGGGGAGGAGTTTGGGGGAAGGAAGGAAATGGCTTTGCGTGCATCTATTCTTGGTAGCTTGTGTCATAAATTTGTATTTGTAAAATAACTTTCAAAGGCTAGGGTATAATCTATAGATATTGGAATGAATGAAGTATATGCTCTTATAGCAACTAATCAAATAGTTTGAATCTGATCAATACCATGTTATCTGGTTAGTTGATTCAATGGGTTGAAGCTAAATAAAATAAATCATTCACTTGGGCTAAATAATAACTACTTTCTACATAATAAGCCCAATTGGTTTGAAAAAGGATGGATTTTAGTAAGGTAAAAACCACACATTGTAACCTACTAAAAAATGTTAAAATAGGGTTTAGGTTATCTTTGGTCAGTCAAGGGGCACATATAAGGAATGTGCTGCACATGACTTCTAAGCAAGCAGTTTGTTGTCATTCTTGCTTTTAGTTCTCTCTATGTCCTTGGTGTCACTTTGAGGAAACAGATAGTATTCCTTTTCTCTCTTTAAGGAGACAGTCTCATTGAAAGACACAGAAGTAGGTAAGTTATCAACAAAACATTAGGTATTACACTTCCCAGGAGTGTGGGCGTTTGTGTTTTTATTCTTGATTGGTGAACAGACTTGTGAAGAAAGAAGTCAGGGTAAGTTAGGGCACAGCAAGCGAAACCTCAGTGAGTATGGCAAGTGGAGAGGCGTGTTTCAGTAAAGTGGAATGAAGGCATAGGGGGGAAGGAGGAGCCAAACAATTGGATTTAATTTTTAAGAAGCAAAAATGATTAGTGAGATATTATAGGCAGCAGCAGTGTTTTGCTGGAAGGTCTGTGAATCTTAGGTGCTTGTGTGAGTCTCCCTTGCCATCATCTCTGCTGGACTGTGATTAGATTTCCCCGAAGACCTGCACTTTTCAGCATGGCAGCCTGGAACTACATTAACCACATGGAACACTTTAAAACATGCTAGTCCAAATGTCTTTTAAGTGCCAAATACACAGCAATTTAAACAAATTAATGTATTTTGATGAATTTTCTTATATTCATTACTTTTAAAATGATCCTCTTTTGGATACCCTGAGCTAAATGAAATATGAAGTTAATTTTACCTGTTTCTTTTTCCTTTTTTCTTAAACTGCATTTGTCAGAATATTTAAAATGTGACAAAGAATATTTAAAATATTTATTTTTGTTGGATAGTACTAGAGTGGGTGATTGCCCCAGTCTCTGGATTCTCCGTATAGTGTTTCACCCAGGGAAGAAACCATACTGAGTACAACCTCTTTGCCCTAGTGTATTGCACTCCTTGCTTTTGCCTTTCTTTATACGTTGAACAGCAAACAAACGGGGACAAAGCGTGACCCTTGTATTTAGATCCTCCCTTCCTAGGCAGTAGCCACAGCTGACTTTTCTCCTCTTAATGGCAGATTGGAAAGTGAAATTGTAGGAAAGGGCAGCATTATTTAGTGTGACATGCTTATAAAAGGCAGTTTGTTTGTGGCTCCCCTGAATTTGACCATGGCTGGTAACACTGAAAGATTTTACTCCTTTCCTTACTCTGGACCATCCAGGGATGCCCAGTCATAGGTTATTGGCCACCATTGGGTTCAGATAACCAATGGGTTAAAAACTAACATGCCTAAAACATAAAATTCCTACTGTGGTCATCAAGCACTGCCCAATCTTACTACTACAAAACCCTCTGCTTTTGGGGCTCTTTATTGAATGGGAAAGAAGTAAAATGACTCCTGGTAAATACAAAGAATTATTGGAAGAGTCCAGGGTAAAATTAGGGATTACTTATTCTCAATCAATGCATCTTACTTTTTTCTCAAAATTCTTTAGTAATGTAGGATCCCATCAAGTTTGTTCGTGAAGAAAACTGTTGAGAATACTCACTTTTTAATAAAGAAAGTAGAAATGTCAGCAAAAAGTTATAGTTTGATTAACTCAATGAGCATCTATTAGCATCTGTTTTGGTGCTCTTTGCATTTGTTTTCTTGCATGAACAAGAACAATCAGAATTTATGTGCATACCCAGAGCTGTAAATGATTTCAGACTAAGTCTGGAAATCTGATGTGCTATAGCAGTTTACAGATTTATGGAAAAAGAAGAGTGTTTTAAACTGTGCTAGCAAGTGAAATTGCATTGTGAATTTACTAGAGATACCAATTTGGAGAAAGACTGGTAAAAAGTTATTGAGGACAGGGTATTACTTAGCATTTTTAGGTTTATTTTTTCTGGTAACAAAAACAACATATACTTGTAAATAGTTCAAACAGTACAGCTATGTCTAATGTAGACTAGGAAGGTCTTCCATAATATCACAGCTTACAGCTTAATGCATAGTATCCTTATTTACCATGCAAATATTATATCTCTGTTTTTTCAAATTGAAGTAAATATACTACATTAAGGTCACTAAAAATCAAGTTCTGTGTTTCACCATAAAATTGTCCCATTTTCTCTCTGATAACCAGTAATTGGTCAGATAGTCTAAAAGTTTATGTTTATTTCATTTAGTTCCTCTCTCTGTTTTCTCATATCCCACATATGATTGAAATCATGTGGCATTTCTCTTTATCTGGTTTATTTTACTAAGTATAACGCCCTCTAGCTTTATCTATGTTGTTGCAAATAGTGTGATTTTATCTTTTTCCAACTGCTGAATAGTATTCCAATGTGTGTATACATACCACATTTTCTTTTTAGGGTAAGTTCCTGAAGTGGGATAACTGGATCATAAGTAATTTCTACTTATAATTTTTGAGGAAGCTCCATCCACACTGCTTTCCATAATGCCACCCCAATTTACATTCCCACCAAAAGTGTAAAAGGGTTCCCTTCTCTCCACATTATTTCCAACACTTGCTTTTTTTTTTTTTTTCAATTGGAGAATAGCCATTCCTGAAGGTGTGAGGTGGTCTCTCACTGCTGTTTTGATTTGCATTTCCCTGATAATAAAAGATGAAGGAACATGTTTCAGGTGTTCATTCACCATCTGCATGTCTCCTTTGAAGAAGTCTGTTCAGATCCTCTGCCCAAAATTTAATCTGGTGTTTTGTTTTTTCTGTTAAGTTTTATGAATTCTTTATATGTTTAGAATATTAACCCCTTGCCGGATATATGATGTGCAAATATCCTCTCCCATTTGGTAGGATGTCCTTCCTTTTTGATGCAATTTTCTTTGGCTGCACAGAAGCTTGTTAGTTTGACATGGTCCCATTTGTTTATTTTTGTTTCCCTTAATGTTGATGTTCAGTCTCCAAACACATCTGATAAAAATACAGCTGATGACTTTCTTTCCTTCAGCCTAAACCTAAAATATATTTTCCACTCCTTCCAAGGCATTTACTCAAAGAAATACCAAGGAGAAAAGAATATACTTGAAAATCACTTTGTGAATTGTCAAGTTTCATCACACAGATGTCCCGTTACTATGGAGAGAGGTGGCTTCTAAGTAGAAAGGGCTCTGTATCTTGAGTCAGAAAGCCTATGTTGAGCCAAATCACTGCAAGTTAGGGGCAGTGAGGTCTTAGGCTTCTCGCTAAATCTCAGTTTAGATCTGTTTAAATCTAAAGTAGATCTAAATAGATTTTGTTTGCTAAAATGTCTCTTTGCTTAAGATAGCTGTTGAGCAGTGATGGGTATTTGTCTGGGGCATCTGTCATCAGTCCCCTTTAACTGTTGGGTTTGTCGAGGTCCTTTTCTCTCAGTTGGAGAGACTGTCTTTTTCCAAATAGAAGAGCACTGTTTTTTTCAGGCACAATTAATGTGAATGGATGGAGGGTCTCTAAATAGGCTGGTTTCAAGGATTGAATATGATGCTATATACAAAAGAGCCATATTACCTCAAAGAGGCCATAGAAATTCATACAAGTACCAATGCGGGAACTTGGCAGGCCTTTGTTTTCCCTAGAGTGTAATTCCAAGGACTCCTGGTGGGGTCAGGCTTGCTAGTCTTTTATGGAGGATTTTTCAGTTGCGGTATTAGTCTGTATTTTTTTTTTTTTTTTTTTTTGTGATGTCCTTACTTGGTTTCTGAATCAGGGAAATGTTGACTTCACAGAATGTGGTTGGAAGTTTTCTCTCCTTTTCACTTTTATGATAGAGTTTGAGAAGAATAGGTATTTTCTGAAAATTTCGTAGAATTTTCTGGTGAGGTCATCTGGTTCTGGGCTTTTGATTTGGGGAAGGACTTTTGGGGGGTGCTTTTTATTACTGTTTCAATTTTGTTGTTTGTGTGTTACTGTTCAGATTTTCTGTGTCTTTCTGATTCAGTCTTTGAAAGTTTTATGTTTCTAAGAATTTGTCCTCCTTGGTTGTCAAATTTCTTGTCATATGTTGTTCATATTACCCTCTCGTGATCCTTTGTATTTCTGTAGTATATTTTATGACTTTTCTGATTTTGTGTTTTACTCTTTGTGACACTGACTAAAGGTCTGTCTTAATATTTTCAGCTTTTTATTTCCTTGATCTTTTGGATTGTCTTTTTGATTTCTATTTCATTGGCTTTTGCTCTAGTTTTAATTATTTCCATTTTAATTATTTCCATTTTGGGTTTTATTTTTTCTTGTCTGGTTCCTTTAGGTGCAATTTGATTTCTCATTGGTGATTCTTCTTGTTTCTGGTGGTAGGCTTATATATAAAGTTCTCTCTTAATGGTACTTTGCTGCATCCTATTGGTTCTGATGTCTTCATCTCTTTTTTATCGCCAGGCATTTTTTTGATTTCCTCATTGGCCCAATAGTATAGTACCTCTTTAGATTGTATAGTACCATACCATGTCCACCACCAAAGCACCCATACTCCTCCACTCTAAACCATTGCCCCCCTTCACACTTAGTTGACCACTTTCCACTCTCTTCTTTTAGTACCCTTAATTCTGCAGTCATATTTTTAGGTTTGTTTTGGTTTAGTTTTGTCTGTTCCTTTATTTTATTTCTCTGTATTCTGCATGAGTAAAATTATCTGGTACGTCTTTCTCCTTCTGACTTATTTTACTTAGCATAGTTCCCCTCCAGTTCCATTCATGTTTGCGCAAATGGCAAGATGTCATTTTCATTTTTTTACAGCTGAGTAGTGTTCTACCATGTATATATACCACATCTTCTCTCTCCAGTCATACATTGTCTAGGATTATACCTCTTTAGATCTATACATTTCTTCTCTAGTTATCTTTTTTTCCCTCCAATTTGGAAATCTGATTTTTTTCTAGAATATCATCTAACCATTATTTATTAGAGTACATTATACAAATATTTGTTTCAGTAAGTATGATCATTTCTTGTTTTTTTTTTTCCCCTAATTTGGTATATTGCTTTCTGTCTATTTGAAGATAGCTAGTATTTTATTTAATATGCTCCTCTCCCAAGTCACTAGCTCTTAGATATTTACCACCTCTACAAATTTTATTGTATTGCCTTAATTCTTTTTAAAAACAGCATTAATCATTGCTGTCTCTTTTTAAAATTAGAACTATTCATTTCCTGATTTATGTACTTTTTATTCAGTTTTCAGTTTTCCTTGTGAGAAATAACAGGCATCAGCCAGAGCTTCCTCTGTTTTGGGAGATCGGTAGATGGGAAAATTGGAAAGTGCTATGTAGATGTATTGTGTGTGACCTGTGGCCATCATTTTCACTCAGTCAGTTGGTCCATTAGGCACTGCTGGGGTCAGAGAGAATAAAACACAGGTCTTGTCCTCAGTGGTCTTACGGTTTACTGTGGGGGCACACATAAATCCACAGTTCTAATATAGTATAAATCGTCACACTCGTTTTGTGTGACTAAAGATCTATAGCAGACTTGCTGACAACATCCAGCAGGAAATGTATCATATTTGGTCAGTGTTGTATCCATGTACTTAGATCACTGCTAGTAACAGGAGTCAGTACTTGCCTATGTGACTGCATGTAGGGGGAGGAGTGGTCGTTGAAGGTGCCTTGGGTCCACACGGTGAAGTGCTCTATGTTCATGCCATGGAGTTTGGATTCTTTGCATGTCCTATTAGGAGCCTTCGAACAATATTAAGCAAAGATTTGATATGGTTAGACTGAATTTAGAAAGATCCACTTGGGAACCAAGTACAGGAAGCACATTTGTACAGGAAGCACATTTTGGAACATGTGAGTAAAGTAGTGTTAAGTAGATAATTCTTATTTTTGTAGACCCTAACCAGTAGTAGTTATTCATTCACCTTCCCTTTTGAAAATACTTTTTGGGATAGTTATTTTAAAATGTTTATGTAGACTCTTCCTTATGTTATTGTTTGAAATGCTTTTTGGAGTTTTTCCTTTTACCTCTACCCACTGAGACATTCATGCCTTAATCCCTGAAACCTGTGAATATGTTAGGTTGCTTGGTAAGGGGAAGTTAAGGTTGCAGCCATTAAGGTTGTTGACCAGCTGATCTTAATACAGGAGAGTAGGTTGGACTAGCCAGATGGGCGCAATGTAATCACAGGCCTCCATAAATATGGAAGGAAGAGGCAAGAAGGGGTTCTCACAGAAACAAGACGAGATGTGAAAAAGACTCAGGTAGCCATTGACACCCTTATTGTTGGAAGGTGTCACAGACAAAGAAATACCAACCACCTCTAGAAGCTACAAAAGCACCAAGCAACCTCCAGAATGCAGTGTGTCCCCCGCCATCCCCGAAAGGTAAGCAGCCCTGCCAATATCTCCATTTGTAGTTCGGTGAGACCCATCTTGAATGTCTGACCTCCGGAACTGTAAGATAAAAAAATTGTGCTTTAAGTCACTAAGTTTGTGGTAATTTGTTACAGTAATCATGGGATACTGACAGAATACCGATTACTATATTTTATAATAAGCCTGTGAACTAAGAAGTCATGAGGAAGAAGACAAAGCAGACTTTTAGAGGCAGCAACTAAGATTCATGATGAAATCTGCTTGGGTCATTTTGTGTTGTGTATTCCTTAGGTGATAAAAATACCCACAAGTATTTGATATTTTCTTTAAGTTCACATTACGATTCTTGATCTAAATTGGTCAAAACAGCAATAATGTTTTTTTTATTTGTCTGCTGCCCCCACATGATTCACATGTAAATAATTATTGCTATGCTATACCAATCTGAGAATTTCTAGGTTTTGTTGTTGAAATGATTTATTTTGCTATCTGTGACAAGTTTTCATTTGAAATATAGTATGCGTGGGTTCTGGGAGATTGCTCACATATTTCTTTTTCATCTCCTGAGATGCTCTGCATCTGTTTGTAAATGTCTTATAGTTTTCCTTAGCTCTGGTTGAGCCACTTTAAAGCAATGTTTTAGTTTATTTAGTGTTTTTTTTTTAAATTGAGGTTACATTGCATTATAACATTATATAAGTTCAGTTGTGAAATCACTAAAATTCAACATGTATGTACACATGAAGTGCATCACTGCAAGTCCAGTTCTGTCCTTCACTGTACATTGTCCCTTTTGTTCTGACTTACCCTGCTCTTCTTTCCCTTGCTCATCTGGCAGCCACTAATTAGTGTGACAGCATAAAAGTTTGTTTCTTTAGTTCATTTGTTTGTTTGTATTCTCCATTACCACAGATGAGTGACATCATATGATTGTTTGCTTTTTTCTGTCTAACTCGCTTCACTAAGCATAATGCTAGAGGGTTCCTTGAGAAAGAGTGCTGCCTTGATCAGCTGAGAGGCGCAGGGAATGGCGGCTGCAATGAGGGCAAATCTTTCTTCTCTTCCATGTACTGGAAGCTGTCGAAGGAGGGAAAGAGGGAAGATCTGGTCAGTGGGGACCAGGATATCCTCGCTTTGACACATTTTGTATCCATATGATCCAGCAACTCCATTCCTAGGTATTTACCCAAAGGACACAGAAACATTAATTCCAAAGGGCACCTGCACCCTTATGTTTATAGCAGCACTACTGACAATAGCTAAACTATGGAAACAACCCAAATGTCCAAAAATAGATGACTGGATCAAGAAGATGTGGTACATATACACCATGGACTATTACTCAGCAATCAAAAAAATAAACTCATGGAATTTGCAGCAACATGGATGGCGCTGGAAGGCATCGTGCTCAGTGAAATAAGCCAGAAAGAAAAAGAAATACCAGATGATTTCACTCATAGCAGGAATTTAGAAAACCTAAATAAGCGTCCCCCTTGGCTTTTATATGCGATCCAGCCTCACTCCATGGCCTACTGAACAAGGTGGGCTTCCACTTAATTTTTGTTTTTATTTAAATTTATTGTACCATTGTATTATATCCTTTCTAAGCCCCAGATTCCCCTTTAGGTGCAGTCATCCCTAGCACTTCTACCGCCCAGGCACCCAGAGTCCTCCCCCATAGTCCATTGCTACACTGAATTTATCGATTGATGTCACTGTAGCCTTGATTGTGTGGAAGCCTGGATAATTTGCTTAACAATTCAATCTAGAATATGCCCTGGGGGGAGGGGCAGGAAGAAAGGAATTAGTTCCACAAAGCACATTTTACTTAAGATATAATTTGCCATGTCCTGACTCAAAGCTCTGCAGGTTTTGAGCCTGAAAAAGAAAAGCTGCAAATATATAACCTTTGGTCCTCACAGAGAAAAGAAGTTTCTTGAATTCGGTTAACGTTTCCCCAGGAATCCTTCAGGAAGGCCAGCTTTAGGAGAGCAAGAGTTAGCTTTTCGGTTGCCTGTAACTTAGTTTGAGATTTATCCATTATGCTCTACCACAGAGTAGGAAGACAGCAGAGTTCTGTTTATCAGCTCTGAATGAGCCACCTCCTTGCTGAATGAGTCAGCATAGGGATGGAGTCCATAGGGATGGTCTTTCGTAAGTCTGGACACCAAACCCGGAGAGCTACAGTAGAGTCACGCGAGTGGGGGTGCCACCTCTGTCTACAGCATAGAGGTCCGAGATGCTGCTAAGTAGCATACAATGCACAGGATAGCACCCACAACATGAATTACCAGGCCCAAAGTACTAGTAGGTACCCTTGCGGCAGAATATGGCTTTCTTCCCTTTTTTTTTAAGATTTATTTATTTATGCATACAGAAGTTGGGGTATGGGTCAGAGATGCAGGTGGGTGGGGGGGCAGTGAGAGGATTCACCAGAGACAGAGTGGGGATCAGAACAGGCAGACTGACTGAAATACACTGCTGAGGGGAGCAGCGGGTGTGTCAGGAGAGGTCTGCTGCGCCATGTGGGTTGCTCCCTGGCCGGCCGGGGATCAAACTTGTGTTGCAGAGGCTGCAGACTGCTTCAGAGTGTGGTGCCTAACCCTTGCGTCACCAGGGAGGTCCCAGCTTTCTTCCTTTCTGTGACCACTTCTGACGTCATTCTTGGTGACTTCAGAGTCATGTGGATGGCCATTTAACAATTCAACCTTATTTCTAATGATCTGTTCCATTCCTTGCACACACCTCTTGTACCCGGTTTCTTGCCTCCTCACTCTTCCCAGTCTTGCTTCAAGCATCCCACTCTCTGGAATCCTTCCAGCGCACCCACTCTAGTTCTCTCAGGACTTCATCAGCCTCCCAGAGAAGTCCAGATCATTGACCCAGGCACTCTTACTCTCTGACAACATCTTGAGTCTTCATCTATCCATCTTGAGCCCTTCAAAACACCTAAGTTCTCTTACTCTCTTCCCTGTCCCTTACCCAGCAGAGTCACAACTTTAAGCTCATCTGTTCTTTTTTTTTTTTTTTTTAAAATTTATTTATTTATTTATTTATTTATTTATTTATTTATTTATTTATTTATTTATTTATTTATTTATTTATACAAGCACTGGGTACAGTCAGAAGCACGGGAGGGTGAGAGAATTCACCAGAGCCAGAGCGGGGAGCAGAACAGGCAGAAGGACCGAAGTACACTGCTGAGGGGAGCAGCGGGCGGCAGGAGAGGTCTGCGCGCCATGTGGGACCCTCCTCTGGTGGCCGGGGAGCAGCGGGGGATCGAACCAGCGCTGCAGAGGCCGCGGGCAGCTTCGCAACCCAGCGCTCAACCGCTGCGCCACCGGGGAGACCCTAAGCTCATCTGTTCTTTTTTTTTTTTTTTTTTTTTTTTTTTTTTCTTTTATAGAGGCATGTTTTATTTTTATTTATTTATTTGTTTGTTCGTTTGTTTCGTTTATACATGCACTGGGTACAGTCAGAAGCGCGGGAGGGTGAGAGAATTCACCAGAGCCAGAGCGGGGAGCAGAGCAGGCAGAAGGACCGAAGTACACTGCTGAGGGGAGCAGCGGGCGGCAGGAGAGATCTGCGCGCCATGTGGGACCCTCCTCTGGTGGCCGGGGAGCAGCCGGGGATCGAACCGGCACCGCAGAGGCCGCGGGCAGCTTCGCAACCCAGCGCTCAACCACTGCGCCACCGGGGAGACCCTCATCTGTTCTTCATCAGCACCTGATAAATTAAAAATTCTGGAGAAAACAGTCACACACACAGCCTTTAAACAGCTATTTCTCCATTGGGTTCACATGCTGGATTCCGGCTCTCTCAAACAACTGCCCCAGTGCCCAGCTTCCTAAGCCTTAGTGAGAAACTCCTCATCCTCCCAACACCAAACCTGCCCATGTACAGGCAAGTGTACCTCACTCCCAGCCTCCTTTCTTTTTTCTTGGAGTGACTAGAATATCTCTACTCTTAGCAAATGCAAATGGAGTCTCTACTTGACGCTCTGGGCCCATCCTCTCTAGCCTCTGTAAGGTTTTTCTTCTCTGGCTCTCTTACAGATCTTCTTAGGAAATGCTGGGCATGCTCCTCACCAATTTTCTTATTGCCCTTGTGGCTGAATTTCCTGAAAGTGTTGTCTTTGGTGCTGTCTTCTCATTTTGCTTTGTCGTGTTTCTTCAGCTATTGTTTTTTTCAGGGTGCTACTGTGCTGGATAGAATATATTGCTACAGACTTAAATTTCATGATATCTAGTTAAAATTGTTTCATAAGTCTGTCCTTTATACTATTTTTTTAATTTTTCTTTTCAGACTTTAATGTACAGTTATAATGGAAAATAGGTACGGATTTCTGTCCCGTCATTGTCCGGTGTTCTAACCTCTTCTCCTCCTGTAATTATCTTTCTTTCTAAATGTGACTTTTTCCTCATAAGTTCTTTAATTCTTAATAGCCTCTATTGGGATTTAGCCCAGAGACTTATTTAATTAGCGAGTTGTGATTCCATTTAAGCTTCATGGCTTTCTCATCGTGACACTTCTTGGAAGTAAACTTTGGAAAGACTACCCAAAACCTCACCTACATATTCTGACAGGCACTGCTGTTCTCTGCAGAGACCAGAGTGAACAGCCTCTCCCCCAACTCCCTCTGCTCATCCCAAGTCTGCATGCCCCTTCCATGTGTGTGACTAAGTCCATGCACCATCCTCTAGGATGTACATCCAGGTGGCTGTGCAGAAGCATTCTGCTGGAAGCAAAGGGGCCTGCAGTGTTGGTCGAAATTAACAATGCACTCCAAAAATGACACAAGTCCATCAAAGGTTGTGGGGAGGATGAGCATGAGGGCTAAGCCTGAAGAGGTGGTAAGAGGGTGTGTATGGTTCCTTTCAAGGCTGATATACAAAGAGCTGCCTTGAAAATTCTCTCTCCAGGCAGGTGATAAGTTATTGTTGAATGAGACTGTAATTATAGTGGAATGCTTTTCTCACAAACATAATTAAAACAAAGTATTCCTCAGTTTGAATGGTTACTTCCTGATTGCAGAATGGGTAAAATTTTAGATGATCCATCTCTCATTAATCCCACAGTGCCAAATAAATGAGACTTATTTATGCTTGCAAATCAAATTGCCATAAAAGGTTATTTCAATAGACAGAGCAAAATCATAATAAATAAATTTAGTAAAATTGGGAGCTAAGAGTATGCTTAATGGAAGATTAGATTTAATTTCTTACTATTTCCATCATTAAAGCGCCATTATCTTTTCTGAGACCTCATTTAGGCTCCCTGCCACACCACAGCGCAGGCATTTCTGGGGAGCACAGAGAAGCCTGCAAGTTCCATTAAAAAACAAAAATAGCTAATAATGTGTGTTCTTTCATTTCTGCTATTTGATATCAATGCCTTGGAGTTTCATATATTCTCTCCTAACCCCATCTCTTGAAAGCCGTAAGTATCATTACCTAAGCTCTCCCACCAAAGAAGTCTGATTCAGTTGAAAGCAAAACTAAGATTTACTGATGAATGTCACTAAAGTGTAGAGGCCCTCAGAATTCTCAAGAATCCCTGTGGTTATCCCTCTCTGCTTTCAGGTGTATCTACAGATGGAGCATAACAGGATCAGTAGTAGCATGAGCCTGCTACATATTGTAGAATTGAGAGATTGGAATAGTTAATAATTGGACTTCTAGCGGGGAACTGAAGGTAACAGATACAGACATTGATTTCACCGGATGCACACCTGAAATTTATACAGTGTTGAAATACAGTGACAACAAAATTAAAAAAAAACTTTTGATTACCTTAATTCCCAGAGAGTGTTGCCCCTTGGTCTGAGGTAACTGAGGAGAGAGTAGGGGTTTTTCCAGCTAGAGAGGGAGTATCTATTTGACTCAGTAGGAAGTCAATGCACAGAAGCCAATAGGCTAAGTGAAAGCGGAGGCCAGGTGTTGTGGTCAGGTGGGGAAGGCTGGTGGAGGTGAGGCAAGTTGAGCTGAAGCGAAGCTGGCAGGGAGTGAGGTTTCCCATGGGGCTGACCATGAGGTGATGTAACTGACCCAGGATTTATAATGAGAGCATATTTCTAATTTGCTTGCAATGCCACTGAATCCAGGAAATGAATATCCTAGACACTTGCAATTAATAATCCAAAATTTATAGTGATTCCAAAGGGGTCACCAAGTATGCAGAGTAATCGATCTCAGGCACCTTTGTGTGGCATCTCTTGTCCAGCTGCCACTTCCTAAGTCCCATCTGGTCTGCAGCAGGTGGTGTCTGTGCACTTCTTCAAATTCTCGACCTCTCCAAGTCTGCTGATTCTTACCCCCCCAGTTCCATTCCTCTGATCCTAAAAGTCGTCCCTGATCTCAGCTCACCCAGGTCTCACGCCCGAGGACACTTCTGTACCACTGGACTAGGTGAGCACACCACGCCGCACCTTGGCCTATTTCCTCTGCCCTGCTGCCCACGATGAAGCCTCCTGGGGCAGGTATCCTGGTGCAAGTTTGAGGCACTTCAGGATCTAGGATGGGCCTGGCATATGTTGATCCTCAATAAAGACTGCTAGAGGAATTGCCATGCAGTTGCCAGCTGGGCAGGCTACTCAAAATGACGAATAATCAACAAATTGTTCACATAGTCCTTTGTAAGGGATTTCATGTATACCTGTGTGTAGGTATGTGTTCATGTGCATAATTGATTTAAAATGTATATAATTTCATATTAAAAACTCTAACATTTAAAGTTTTTTTTTTTTACATTTTATTACATTTTTGAGGTAACATTAGTTTGCAACACTGTAAATGAGTTAGAGGTATGGCTTCATGTATTTTCATGTGTATTTCCACACCAACTTTTTTTTTTATGTAGGATTTAACTACCCTCCATTGATTCTGTCCAAGTGAGGTCTGTGTTTTCTATGTTGTAAAATCCTGTGACTGAGAAGAGAGTAATTCATAAATATTCTTTTCCCCCCTGATCACCCCCAGCATTTATGTGCTGAAAAGTTGGACTTGATGGCCTGGAGTTACATTTCTCATCTGAGTTCTGGTGTAGAGGTTTCTTTTAGGATTCTGAAGAAGGGCAGGAATCTGAGAGTTTTTTCCCTGACAATGTCTCACAACTTTATATTGTTCTGAGGTTGATTAGTATGCTTCTGGGAAGGGGTTGAATGGGGGACATCACCCTTGCTCTAAAACTTATATTTGAGCAAGTTTCAGCACCACCCAAATATGTATTTGAGACTGTGCTGAACT
>NW_023600993.1:28635347-28662568 GCF_014898055.3 Talpa occidentalis | reverse complement strand
TTGTTTTCCCAAATGTCGATGCTTAGTAATTGGTACCTTAGCTCCAAATATTATATGCCTCAGTGTTGCCTTTTCAGATTATTATTAACATCATTAGTAAACCTAATCAAATGGAATCAACATAGAATTTGAAGTTACCCACCCATGACCTCAGCTGCTTCCCACCACAAAGAGAAGAGGAATGAAAAGGTTTTCAAGGGATCAAGGAAATCAAAGGGTAGTTTCTTAGAACAAAAATTGAAAATGTGGTCCAAAGGATATGATTGCAGCAAGTGTGTTCTACTCCCAAAAGGAAATGGAAAAGTCAGGAGAGAAATTTAGCAGGAATTGATGTGTGCTGCCATCCCAAGTATATCATGTGGAATTTCAGCAGACATGGGAACAAAAGGAGCCTCTTGTTAGGTAGGGTAGTTCTGGACCAGAATTGTGTGTTCAGACAGTGATAGCCAGCTCTTTCTACAGGACTCAACAGCCACACCAATAAAGGTTTGATTTGTATAGTTACTATGGCATGGGTAATTTTTGATGGAGTATTTTTCAGAGATTATTACCATTTACCCTCATAGCTACTGCATTCTTCATTGCTAACTTACAGCAGGGAAGTCAGTGAGCTGCCAACTTGTCCTGTCTCTTTGGTTTTAAATCAGCTGGCTGTTGCCTCCTTCAGTCACTGGATCCCCCATATCTTAGCCATGTAGATGAGTCATTCTTTAACAAGACTCAAAATTTGAACCAAGTAGTAAAAAAATCATCTTTCTTCCATTATTATATAAGCTACACAATGATGTAGACATGTGTGGCTTAGTCTACCTCTGTGTTAACCCAGTGCTGAGGACTGAGCCTGATAGCTAGTAATATTTGTTGACTCAGCAAAGGACTCTTTCTGGATTTTAATTAGTGGTTACTTCACTGTGTTTCTGCTTCTTCCACCTAAAAGCGAAGCATCTAATCACTTAGAGACCTATTAACCAAGGTGGCATGGGTCAAGGAAAAATGCCCCCCAAAATGCCAGAAGGTACTCAAGGGCAAAACTATGCATGAATGCCAAGAAGTTTCAATCGAGCTAAGCTCTGTGATAATGGGTTATCCAGTCAAAGAAAATGCTGAAACTTATTAAGCACCTCCTATGCAGAGCATTTTGTGATCTTCTGAAGAGGATACTAGAAAAGAGAAACAGATGATGCTCCCCTTTGAAGGAGCAAGGAATCTAACTAGAAAATTCAACAGACAAAGGAATTGGGAGCCAGACCATCCAGAGGAATAAATAAAGTATATGATAGTCTCACTCATAGCCGGAATTTAGAAAACCTAAATAAGGGACCAGGAAAAAGACTAATTATAATAAAGTGAAAATCAAAATCAACAAGCAACTGTAAACCAGAGACACACTATTGGGGGTGATGGGAGGAGGGATTAGGGTCAAAATAAGGGGAGTGGGAATTGTATGGGGACTATAACCAAGATGAAAATGCATACATTGTGCAAAAATGAAAAATGATGTAAAAATATAAAATAAAAAAAAAAAGACAATATGTACAGAGCTCACCTGGGACCAGGTGAGCTGGGACCAAAACTCACTCAGAGATTTCATCATCAAAGACTCTTTTATAAAGCAATCTTAAGGGAACTAGTAGATATAATTAACAGAAAATGGACAGCAGAATGATATTTTCATTCAAGACAAAAAGAGAAAGCTGAACCCCTGAGCTGAAAACACAGGTGCACGGGAGTTCCTTCAGGCTGTTTGTAGTTTCTGAGTTTTCCTGAAAAAGTGATGACATCAAGCAAATGCATGATCTATTGTAATTAAAGTAGCCAGGTTTTGCACACATTTCCTGCTTTAAAAGCATAGAGAAATGGCACCTCTCACTCCTTCTCAACTCTGGTCCTCTCAGCTGTGACATGAAGTTGCTTCCAGGGCTCAAGTTAATCGGGCTCTCACCTGCATGTCCCCTTGCCGCTCAGGTTGAAGTTCACCCACTTTAGGTCCAATGGTGGTGGTACCAGACATGGGGGATGATACACCTTCATCACATGTGCCTCCTCTGCCCCTTCTGGAATGTGAGAACCTTTCCCTTCATTCCATTTTGTTTTCCCTTTCTCTATGCTGTCTAATATAATGCTCCGCAAAATGACATATTAACACTCCTGCAGACACAGTCAAGGAAAGAAAAAATCTACTATGCTGAGATCAACATCTATTTGTTAGATGAGAATATAAGTGTTCAATAAATAATTCCTTCTACCTTCAGACTTGCTGGAAGAAGAAGTACTTGAGATGTAGGATAAATGAATTCATTTGATGGTGGCTTGTTTCTGTTCTAATGGCCAGCCGACATTGTGTTGGGATCATTCCTCGCCACAATGAAGTCTCTATAAAACATTTTTAAATGGCATAAGTGGGAGAATCACTTAGTGTGTTTGTGGAGACACAGCAGGTCCAGGTTTAGGATCTAAAGATGGTAAGGAAGGGGTGGCAGACGTGTTTCATATGATGCCTCCTTTCCTGGAAGACAGAGCAGAGCAGCCAGGGGAGAGAAAGGAGCTATTTGTCTTCCGAGAGAGGATTTACAGAGACTCAGGTAGAACAGTGGCTATTACATGAAATCAAATAAGCAAAAGAATGCTGAAGCTTTTATTTCTAGTCATCAAGGACTTGGCTTGCATTTGGATCCTTCTTTTAAATATAAGTCTTCAAAAGAAAAGTTCCAGATGATGGGGACGTTAGTCTCTAAATTCTTTGGAGAATGGATCCTTAGGTATCAGTGTGTCTTGGACTGCTGATAAGGTTTAACACATAGCAGTGACACAATCTATGCCAGTTTTGTAAAAGGAGAAATAGATACATCCCTGGTGGGGAAAGACTTTCAGGAAACGTAGAACATGATGAGGGGACAGGATCTGTATTTTTGCCTGCATCGGGGGCTACGTAGGATGTAATTTCCTACCTAAGCTATGTGCACCCATGTGTGCCTGGCCTGTCTGCTGGTCATGGCTCCAGCCCTGGGGTCACCTGTGTGATGCTGGTTGGACCCCAGATGCGTCAGCTGGAAAATTACCTACAGGGAGCATGAGGTTGGTCAGTGGTGTGAAAGGCTGCAGTTTAAAATTGGCCTGCCTGCTGCCATTGACTGGCAGACTGCAGTCACATGACAGCTCTCCACTGCTAAGGGCTGGCCAGACATGAAGCTGTCACACTTTCTCCCTGCCCCAGCCTGACCTCACATAATTTTTTTTCTTTTTTTTTAAACAGAACATTCTTGCTTGAAGAGACAGTTTCAGTTATAGACAGGGGCACCAGCATTTTGCAGGGGCATGCCTTCTGCGTTAATGGACTCTCCTGCTGGGGACTCCATGTGCAGGCCTTCCATAATATCCAACAATCATAAGAAATGCAGGTAAAGGAAAATGCTTTGAAAAGGTTTAATCCATTTGGATAATCTTATTAAAATATGAGCCATCATAAGCTCTGTAAAGTTTTAGCTGCCATGGTTACTCATTTGACATGACCCATTGCTGAAAAAGAAGGGAAACTACAGATTCTGAAACTATTCCATATGAAGGAACTGGCAGGAACTACTGATGGAATCAGGAGACACCTGGCCAATCTTGAGCA
Source organism: Talpa occidentalis (assembly GCF_014898055.3). Classification (NCBI taxonomy): domain Eukaryota; kingdom Metazoa; phylum Chordata; class Mammalia; order Eulipotyphla; family Talpidae; genus Talpa; species Talpa occidentalis. Next base: position 28,658,952 of record NW_023600993.1, on the reverse strand, counting down.
AGGTGAGGAGGGATGTTGGTGTGTGGTCCCAGGGTAGAATGATTCCGGGGTGACTGGAGGGAAAAGGGGGTGTTGTGTGCAGGAGTTCTCTGGGGTTTCTGAAGGTGAAGTTGAAGATTTGGGGTCATTCTATTCATGGATTATATTATGACTAAGCTAAGGGCCTGGAAGGAGCTATTATTAGCTTGTACATGTGTGGAGAGATTAGAATAGTCTTGAAGCCCACTTGCTTTTCAGAGGCTTTGAAAGAAGCCAGCAGACCCAGTGCAAGCTGACATTTTGGGGGAGAAAGTCATGAGACTAACCCACTCACTCAGATTCCTCTAATATGCAATCTTACACTTACAAATCAAATGAAATGTAGACTCCTTACAACAAAGTAGGATAACCTGATCCCTGGGAAGGGAGCTGGAAATCTGGTGTTGCATCCAATACTGGAAATGGAAGTGGTGATGTTAAAAGTTTGTAAGAGTACACATACAGACAACGCAGTGGAGACAGCCAGGCTGGAATTATCTGGAAGAGAATCATTTTTATTCCATATATAAATGGAATATCTGTCACTCTCTATACATGTAATATGTAATATCTGTAACAAGCTTTTGAGCTGCAGACTAATGTGTAACACCATCAAGATTTTAAAAAGAGATAAGAAAGAAGTCAGTAGCTGTATTCAGAATATATAGCAAGGTATGCTCAGAAGCTGTCTTTTATATTGATTATGTCCTCCTTAACAAAAAGTCCAAGGTCTAAGCTTGGGGGAAAATTATAGACTGGAAAAATGATCATCACCTTCCTTTGCTCAAAAATAATTTAGGAAAGAGGGAGGGAGGCAGTGGAGGGAGGAAGGGAGGCAGGCCAGCTGCTCCAACTGTCAGAAAAAAAAAATCTGTAAAATTAATATGTGAAAATGGAATGCGAAATATTTGGAGGAACTCATAACAGAGTCTGCAACAAAATTTAATTTTCACGACTAGATTTTAAAACTAGGAAGACAAAAGGAGCCATTCACTCATTGTTATTAGCATCTAAACAGAAGCAGGACTGTTCATCATGATCGCCAAGTAGTATGTTAGGAATAACTTTTTTGTCTCTGTTAAAGTGTGGTATGTAGCAAAATGTGTTTTATATTTCAAATGATTATGCATTTCCACTGAAATAAATAAAGATGATACAAGAAAAAAAAAAAACAGAACATAACGGGATCCTGTTTCTCTTTGAGCCATGCACATGATGACAGGAAAAGCCATTTAGATCTGTAAGTACCAAAGAATTCTAAGCACGTAACATAAATGACTACCTGTAGCCTCACAAGACAATGGTAATGTCCTATTTTAAATATCAAGGATTAAAGATGAGAGAGAGAATATATTTATAATACATAAATTTGTCAGATCCCTTATAATAACCTGCAAGGTTCGATTTCTGTTCTAGGAGTGCCCACGGCCTGCTGGGAACTCTATGGACCAACCGTTACTGTGGGGTGCAGTGCCCACAGATGCCAACATCAGATCAGGCCATAACTTTCCAAATAGGAGTGAGGGCAATAGCACAGGAGCTGGACCCACAGACTGTGCCCTTTGTAGGTGGGTCCACAGGGCTCACCTTGGTCCCCAAATTAAGGTGATGCTGCAAAAGTGAAAAGAAATGGTGGCTGAGGAAATACTTCCCACTGCTCATCATGTACATGTGAAGTCAGTCAGTGAATTTTGGAAGACTTTTGTTTGAAAAGATGCTCAGGTTACAAAAAGGACCAAGCTTACAGGACCAGGCCTTCTCAAGGCTCAATCAAGTTGAGAGCCCTGGGCATTGTTGCTGATTTCCTGTTCTGGAAACATGATTAAAAATTGTTTAGAAAATTAAGGGAGCTTTCCCTTGACAGGCACTGTGCTGCAGCACTTCCCATATTTTTTTAAACTGCATATGCAAATTAGGACTACCTTTATTCCGTTTTTTTGTTTTTCTTTCTTCTTAACACATTATAGCTGAATTTGGGGGGCAAGTCTTTTTATGGATTTCTAGAAGATAATTTACAGCCTTTTTTTGAAATAAATCTTGGAACAAAAGTTTGTTTTCCAATCAGCAATAATTAACTATTGACATTATATATTTATGGCATCTGTATAGTCTCAAGCCATCTTAATATAACATTGCCATAGAAACACATTCACACACACATGTACCCCCAAACATGCTCACATCTGGGATATAAATGAAGGATGCAATAGATATCTTTATTAGAAGTGATATAAACAGCTTTTGCCAAAAAGATTTTTAGACTTTCTTCTTCTCAAATGGATAAAACAAAAAACAGTTAGAAACAATATCCTGCAATGAAAAGTAGCAAGAACTTTTTGAGGGACCTTGTCAAAGCCCTCAGAGGGAAGTTTGTAGTCTCATTTAACTTCATAGTTTGGAAAAAATGTGTTCCAGATGACGTTCAGTTTGGCTGGGATGCTCCAGTCACCATTACTGGTACCCAAATGTTATAATCCCAGCATTGAAAGGTCTGCATTTAAAAAGTCAGCATCTCTTCAAGGATATATGTGCTGTCCAAGTGCCTGCTCCATTGCTAGCTTCCAAAGTGTGTTATTTTCGAGTGCTGCTATATCAATACTATTCAAAATGTCATTATAAATTATATTTGTGTGCATTGTAATTCCCATTTCAGACTACATTACGTTTTCCTTCAATTAGCTATAAAGAATCTTACATTGCTGTCTACTCTCCCTTTAATCCAGAACCTCTCCAAGATGGATTAGGAAATGAGATATCTACAAATGAAGTTCAATGTCCTAGGAACATTCTGGAAAAGACTGTCACTTCTCTAGGAAGAATGTGTACGTTACTTACCTCCCTCTCACGTATACATTCTCCAAAAGTAGGAACTACACTTATTTCTATTGTACTGAAATTCTTGGTGCTCAGTAACAGTTTGATAAAACACTTATTTAAAGAATTAATACATAAACAAGTCATGCGATTAGGGTTCCCAGTCATAATGCAAAACCTCTGAGGTCTCATTTTCAAACTAGCAATTATTTCTCCATTATGATTATCACTGCTATAAATCATATTGGTAAATAAACTACTTTTGCTATGATGCATTCAGAAATTTCACATAAAAATACACTTTAAATACTAACATAAGAGGATCTATTTAAAAAAAAATTCTAATACATCCATGGGATATACATTCTGTACCTGGTGTTAATTTGATTTAAAATTATAGAGTGAAAGGATTAACCCTTAAAGAAAGGAGGAAGCCACGCAGACATTAATTATCAAGGCCACAAGATCACTCTAGGAAAATGTGGGGCAGAATTCAAATCCTCACAGACTGGTCCCAGGACTTCAAGGTCAACCACAGCTAAGAGTCACCATATGCCTGAAAATAATAATAGCATGCCATAGTGACGATTCTTGGCGTGGAAGCACAAGGGATATTTGAGGGCTTCTGCTTGCTCAAGTCTTTCCAAATCCTCTCAAACAAACCTATTTTACTTTTATAACAAAAGAAGCAAAGATTGAGAATAGACCAAAAACTAATGAATGGATTCAAATTGCCTGTCTGCCGCATTAGTTGTACCATGCAGCATGTTTGTGTTTGCAATGTAATTACCCATTTAATCAGAAAACAGGACAGAAAAGATAATGTAAAGAATTGTTAATAAGACAAAAAGCAGTGAATAAATACATCTAATCAAATGTGCAATAAAGACTTAAATGAATTAAGTCTATGAAAAGCATGTTATAAAAAATGTCAACAATAAAATAAAAAAAAACCCTATACACAAACTAAGTAATTTAATGCAATGTTGAAAACTATCTTAATAATGCCCAAAGAATCTCAAGACTGAATACTTACACACTGAAATTATCACAGACTATGTTTTGTGATTAGAATGAATATCGAAACCAAGAGAACTGAAATGAATTAAAAACAAAGGCAAGAATCATTGCAAGTCAGGCAGGGTTCAAGTTTCTTAAAGAATTCAAGAATATTTTTATGTGCAGTCACTGACTAGAACATTGTGTTCTAAGTTCATTTCCCTTCACAAGGAGTCAAGCAGAAAGTTTCTGAGAAATTAGTGGTTTGTGGGTAGATCCTAGAATGTCATTAAAATATGTTTCTCTTCTGTTTCATAGGTTTAGATTCAGGGGAGACAGCATCAGGGCACCTGTAATCAACTACAGTATTCCCCACAGACAACCCCTTGACTGAACAGTCCCCATATAGGTTTGCCACCGCTCCTGTCTGCAGTCAGCATTTTAGGGTAAGATTGGAAGGTCTGAGAAGGACAAAGGCCAGTTCAGTTACTCTATGGTGAACCAGGGTGTGAGTAATTTTAAAACCAGGACAACACATGTAATTCATCATTTTTCTTTTGAAAACCATAATAAAAAAGATAAACCGAATATATCTCTCCATTTGTTCTGCATACTCTTAATAAAACCTTGGCAGGAATGAAGGATACAATTTTACTAGAACAAAGTCCCATTCTTTAGAAGGACCTAGGCTTGTGTGGGAATTTGTATAATTTTTTTAAATGGATAGAGTTCAATATGTGTCATCATCAACAGTGTTACCTCAAAATAGGAGGACAGTTTCCTGAACTCAGGTGATATTTACCCAGAGAACGTTTTTCTTTTATTCCTTAAATGTAGAAAATAACTAAATCCTAAATGTTTGATGCAACCTCTTGCCTTCAAGTGGTATGTTTACATTATATAAAATAACTCTGTGTAAGCCATTTTAAAAGACCTGTCAATTCTTGCTATGTAGAGACAGAGAGATGAATGTATGTATATGCATGTGTTATGTAAGTATACATTTGGGTGGTCAAAGTGGCTAACAGAACTTGTTCCTTCATCTGAAATCATAATCTGAAGGCAGTGAAGCATGAATTCTAGAAAAACTGTTGGGCTGAACAAATCATGTCTACGGAGCTATAGTGATGATAATAGATGACCAGCTTGGAGTTCTTGATCCAGAGGGACAAATTAAAACAGGAATGCAATTCTAACTCTCATTAGAATTGAAATTGCTTGTTATTGTAGAGTTTCCATACTTACTAATGCTTTCCCAGAATTTTCAGAGATCATCAAACAGACCCTTCCCATCTACTATGTTGACAAGGATGTCATATCATACTCTCCTTTACCTAAAATATATGCTTAAAGACAGAAAAGTTTCTAAGTTGATTTTTCCTGTAATAATATTTGATGAAAAAATAAACTATTTGATTCTGTGGATAATTGTAGTGTATCCATATGTACAGAATTGTGCCCAAAACTTTCCAGTTAGTTTAACTTCCTTACTTCTTCAAAAAACAAGATCTCCTAATCTGATCCATGAAAGCGATTGTCCTCAGTTAATCACACACACACACACACACACACACACACCCCAAAACAAACTAAAGCCAAAGGCAAAGATGATGTCCAAAATCACACATCTATCTTTGTCAGGTCACACAACTGTGTCTCAGTTCTTTTTGTTGTTAGCCCAATATTATTTCCAAGTTGCTTTTATGTGCATGTCTAGAGACACTTTAAAAAAATACTTATTTTAAATATATACATTCAGTTTTATGTTTTAAAATAATTCCTTTAAAATATGCAAATCCATCAGACCCAAAAAGAATGAGAGCTTTTTTGTTTTTCCTCTGACCTAAACTTTTTCTTGTAATTTAAATGTCAGAGATGTTTTCTCTTAAATTAGGTCACACCACATCACACACACACGCACACACACACAAATAGCAGGTGGATGAAGTCACCCAGAATGTGCAAGTAAACTCCTCCCTGCCCCTCCCCAGATGCCAGATCAGGCCACATCGCAGCCTGGAGTTGGTTCCAGCTCAGAGAACAGAGTAGCAGCTGCTGGGAGCTGGCTGCAGTTCAAGTCTCAGCTGTAGTCTTGGCCTCCTGCCTCCTCCAAGCACTTACCAGGGGCGTGTGACCAAGGAAACAGCTGAGCCCCCACCTCTAAGAGGAAATGCAACCGCCGGCAACCCACCACCACCTGCTCAGGGGCCAAACAACCAATTCCTGCTTGGTTGACAGGGCTAATGCGGACACTGATCCCTCCTCAGTATGCAGTTCTGCTCAGGACACAGCAGGCACACACACGGCCTCACAAGCCGGAGATGTCATCTGAACCCTTGGCAGACCCACCTGGAGACTCAAATTGGCAAGGGTATCAGAAATACTCTGGATGCTCAAGGCACAGGGCTTTAGTAAGATCCCAAACATGGCTTTAGATATTTTCTGTAGAATTTCCCTAAGATAGTCCTGTGCTAACCAGAAATTTTGATTTTGGCTTTATATGGGGCTGACAGTTTTCTGAGAACACAGGAAACTGGTAGGTTACTTCTTCCTTCACCAGTTTTCAGGAGGCCCCGCAAAACAACATAATAATGAACTCGGAGCGAGCACATCAAATGCCCCGCACCCTCTGTGACCCGCCACTCCTTCCTGGTGCCATGCATACTGACACAGCTGCAGGCATCGGCATGCATCCCAGCTCGAATCCAGTTCCCGTGGACAAGCAGCCAACCCAGGAAGGTGTAAATGGGGGAGGGGGGCAGGCACTGCTCTGGGGGTCCTTGGGGAGGGGCATGCCACTTCCCAGAAGCACAGCTCTGACAGCTCTAACAGCGCTCACGTCAGTGCTATTAAGAGATTTTCGTGACTTTAAACATTGTGAAATCTCACCCTGTTCTGAGGACACGCCCGTCCGGATCTGTCTCAGATCAAGCAGGAGGTTATACTTTATGCTATTAAAAATTCCTCTGGAATGAAAAGGGCAAAATGTTGATACTCCTTGATGTGCACTTGGGGATTTGTTACTCAAATATATCTATTATATGCATGTTTTGAAATTTTCCGTGGTAAATAAGTTGAAAGCATAATATTTTCTGTTAGATTAAATTGTCTTCAGATAAAAATTGTATGTACCCAAACTGGTTTCAGTCCAGTTGGAAGAGATTCTGATCTGTAGGTATTGTTATTTTCTGGAAGAAATGGAGAAGTTTGAAAACCTCTTAAAAACCACAACTTCTTTGAAAAAGATCCACATCTAGTTAAGGCTTTTCTCCCCAGGAGTGATGCATGACAATTTTTGTTCAAGATGGCTGTAGGCATTGCTATATACTTATAGAGCATCAGGATGTCAATCTTTCACCCTTCTGGTCAACTTCGCTTGTACATACAGAACCCTTTTAAAGGAAGGACCTGCTTCCCCTTGCAGGATTATTTTAGCTGCAGAGAGCTGAGTCCACGCCAATGCCATACTCTTCCCTATGGCAGTCCACATTCAATAACTGATCAAGGTGGAAATAGAAGGATTGGCCATTCCAGACCTCCTCAAGACATCTGACCACCACTGTTGTCTGCACAGCGCCCCCTAGAGCTGGTCAAGGCAGAGCTCAGCCTTTAGCCTGAACTGCAGTGTTTTCTCCTCTGCCCAGATCTGCTCCCTTCCATGCCCCTCCATGGTGTTGGTCCCAAGAACTCTCTTTGTAAACACCCAACCTGAGACACCTTAGGCTCCTTAGGCTCCATGAATAATCTTCTTAACCTCTGACATCTCATTGCTGATCCAAATCTTGCAATATTTATAGAAGTATTAAACCTGTCCTTAAAAAAAGTGTACCTGTAGATCAAGCTAAACTTCTAAATCATTGGTTCTTATGACACCATATATTTCATGCTGGTCAATTAAAATTAAAATTTACAATTCTCCTAGAATTTTAAATTCTCACATATACATGAAATTATCTCCTGTTTTTTACCTTCAACTCTCAGGCCTTTATAAGGTTGTACAATCTTCTAATCTCAAATCTATGTCTACTTGTAGGCACCTCTGAACCTTATATCCCCAAATGAAATTTCAAAACCAATAGCTAATGCCATGTCTGTCATGTAGTAGGCATTTAAGAGAACACAGAAATATAACAATATATTAGCTAATTCCTATACAATGCTAAGCAGCTTTTACAAATTATCTTACTATTCCCTCACACTCACTAGTAGCCGTTACTATTTCCAGTATCCAAATGGGGTGAAACTGAGATTCTTTGGGGCCAAAAACTTGCCCAAGATTATACAAGAAGTTAAAAGGCACTGGCCATACCTCACTTTTGCCTGAGGGGAGATATATAATTGATGTATACATAAAATCCTCTTTTGAGGAATGGATAGGGCATACCAACATCAATTAAAATTGAATACTGTTGATTTTTAAAATTTTATAGCTGGCTACAAATATTTATGTTTTCTGATTTCTCTGCATTTACCCTGTAGGGAACATGGACATTAACTTCAAACAAAAATAAAGAATCAGCCTAAATAAGCATAAAAGCAACACATACATAGGCCAAGCATTAACTTGTGAACCTGTGAACTTAACCAGGAAGGACTCAGACAGTCACTTCATCTCTGTCCCTCTTTAGGTGCCATTGTTCACTACTTTATGCATAGGCCTGGGGAGATTAAGTTATAACAGCAGGACTCATTAGTCTCATGAGCACAGCTCAATAAATGATTTTCATACTATGACAATGAATCAATAAGAGAATATTAAATTGTATTCAGTATTTGATGCTTTACAAGGCTGAGATTTGTACTTAAATTGACCAAAGTGAAACGTTTGGTGTTTTGGAGGACCCAGGTTTAATGGTCCAGGCAACCCATATGTGTGTGATCACGTGGGTAATCCAGACTTGTTAATGTCAACAGGGTCCATAATTGATGTACTTGGCTTCTCCTAAGTACCTCGCATTCTGGGAGGATTCGTGAGAGGTACAAAGATTGATATGGTCCAGTACCTGCCTTCAAGAAATGTACAACTGATGAATGATGAGGAGTCCCTCAATATGGCTTTCCAAGGACTGGTCTGTTTACAGTAGTATGCTAAGCAGTGAATGCCAATGAGTCCTTATTGGGTATTTCATGTATTTCCAAAGAAAAAAGTTAGACTAATTCAGTATTTGAAGAAAACTGCCTCACATCCAATAAGATGAAGAGAGTGGTGACCTGTCAGTAAGAAAAAAAAATTATTTGCACCAAGTCACATTCAAGAGTTCATAATTCTTCTTTTGAGTCTAGCTATTACCCATTAGAAGTGAACATTAAGAATGAAGTTTGTCATTATCATAGTTTTTTGTTATACACTGAAGAGTTGGGAACGACTTTCCTCTCATGCTCCTGGAAAGACCAAGCATGACTCTCTCTTTCCAGACCTTTCTCTAGGAATGGACAGCAGAGATCAGAAAGGAGTCAGAGGTGGTTGGAAGGCAAGGGGGTGGGTGGAGGAAACAAAGGATCAGGTTAGATTGGAGATACATTTAGGGTATGCATGTGGGAGAGGGAAGATGGAGGCAGAGTTTAGACTGTCCACATCCAGAAGGATTGGTCCACAATTGGAAGCTAAAATCATGAACAAATACAGATAGAGGAGAATAGAGGTGATCTGGTGACCAGGTCCACCATTTATATATGTCACCTCAGCTCACTGCTCACTCTGTGAATAGAATAGCACCCTAGGTGTCCCTGGAGGACAGGAAAAGCACCACTGAAATGTAAATATTTAAGAGCATCTTTAGTAGTTTTGAAGGGATGCTTGTGATGATTACTTCAATTAGGGCACTTGCCCTGAACCCAGGAAAGAGGAATAACAAAGTCAAGGTCTGTAACCTGAAAGTCCCTGAGAAGGATGCCAGGAAAGCTTGTCAGGGCAGAACATGGCTCTGGCCCTTGGCAGCACAGCTCATGTGCACCCTGTGCCAGCAGATGGTGCAATGCAGGCCTGTGACTCTCATCACAACAGTTCTTTCATGTTTTTATTATAGGAACTTACATGGATCTTTACACATCCAGGCATCATCATGTACCCATGCTCCTTGAATTAACTGCTCCTGAAAATATAGTGCTTTTGCATAAAATAGAAAGGCCCTTCACCCCAGATACCTACATACTACAAGGAATTCTCTCTTTGGAAAAACTCACTTTATAACACATGAGAGATCACTGTTTTAAACCTATGAATTAACCAACAAGATAAGATTCAGAATTACCTCTTCCGGAGCAAACTGTTGCCTACCTCCCTACTTCCCATGATCTACCCCCTACCCACAACCCCTGATGTGTTCACCTTGACATCTATCTGGGCACACAGCTCCATTTTAGCATATATCACAGGGGTCAGAAACTGTTTAAAAAATCAGGCTGTAAGTTTCCCATGAGCAGGGACCATGCCTTGCTTTATCTCTGGGCCTCCAAGGACCCCAGGCATCTGGAACATAATAGGAAATTAATAATATCTTGGGTGGTAGGGGGTGGGGAGGGAATAAATACCTTCTATGAGTTTCTTCCAATCATCTTAGCCAGGAAAGATGTGTTAATTTATTGCTTCAAATATTAACAACTGATTGTATTATATTACTGTTATCACATTTTAAAATGTTCATAAAGCTTATACCTTTAAATAAAACTGACCTTGTATGCTGCAGTTATATGAAGAACACAACTCAGTTCAGCAAACATTTTCTAGGATTATACTGAACACATATTCAAGAAGTCCCTCTTCTGGGAAAACTGGATACAGTTTAATAATGAATCAGATGCATGATTTCTAAAATAAATTATCTGACTCATTAGTACGTACTTATTGAATGAGTAGATTTCAGTTACATAACTAAAGATAAAAAAAACACAGGTACAGGAATACCAGGGAGAGAAGATACAATCAGAAGTAAATTTATATGTGGATCAATATTTTTCAAACTTTGGGTTGCCAACTGTTAGTAAAAGATGAGGTCAAGTCACTGGTTGTAACTTGAATTTTTAAAATCAAATACATACATCACAGGATGGACTGGAATAAAATAGACTAGAACAGACTGGGTAAAAATTAGAGTACATCACTCTTGTTAGTGATGACTTATTTTGTAAAATTTTATTTTGCATGTGGGTGCAAGTTTTTACAAGAGGGTGCGCAAATGTGAGCATGTGTGCTGGGGCTTCACATAAAATTGATTTTTAAAAATAGATTGGAGTCCGAAATATGGCTGGAATAGATCACATAATGTGTTCATATCTATTCGAAGAATGACTTGGCATATGTGTCAACTCATGACTTGACTACCAAAATCAGCCTAGGCAAGAGAAAATGCAGACTGTGACAGCATCCCTGCTGCGAAATGCAAACACTATTTGTGAGATTCAAAGACTTATCATTTAAATATGAGAATTGATGCCTCTGATTTAGATAGAGCATCTTAGTTAAAACAAACAAATGATTATCTTGGACAACAGTATAAACAAGACCCTAATTCATGAAGCTGCTAATTGCTCTTCCCAGCTGCAGAAGATTGGCCTGTACTCTGTCTCTCACCACACAGTTTGTGTGTAACATTTGCACACTTACTCTTGTGATTGGCTCAGCACAAGTGCAGCCACACACACCAGGGTCAGAGGTCAAAAAAAGGCTGAGTTCAGAAAGACCCTTTGCAAACAATATCTACGTAAAGGCATTAAGTGCTTCGTTTTATAGACATATGTTTAGCTCTACATTGTGCTGAAAATTTTATTTCCACACAAAATATACTGAGGGGCCTCCGTGGTGGTCCAGGGGTTAAGTCTCAGCGCTATCATGCTATGGCCTGAGTTTGATTCCTGGCCAGGGAGCTGACCCACATATGGTGAAGCAGACCTCTCCTGTCTCGCCTGCTGCGCCCCTCAGCAGTGTATTTCAGTCATTCGGGCTGTTCTGCTCCCCACTCTGTCTCTGATGAATCCCTTTACCCCCTGCACTCTGGCCTATACCCCAATTCTTCTACACAAAACAAACAAAAAATCAAAATGTACTGATAGGTCAACAGGAGGCGAATCTTGGGAGGATACTTTGTAGTTGATGGATATTAACACTCCCTATCACATTTTTTAAGAGTATATCACAAAATTGACACCCCATAATTAAAGTCCCAAAGTTATTCATTATTCATTCAACGTGAACACACATATATTAACCCATATTAAAAAAGATAATAGTTGCTGTGTTTTCACATGTATGTCCTGTTATACGTCAAATGCGACATGGAGCACTTTCTACATGGTGTTTTTTAATCCTCATATCACTAATCTTATTCAAACATATTAAAAAAATAAAAGGAATGGAGGCAGGCAAGGAGGAAGGAAGGAGGGAGGGAGGGATAGACAGATGGAGATAATCCCCCTTCGCCTTCAAGGTTAAATGGCACTGATATTTATTCAAATGTTGGCCTCAAAAACCTGGGCTTGCTGCATCCACTGCCTCCCGCCATGTGTTCAATGAAGTCAACCTGTATTCATGGAGAAATGAACATAACACCCACACATGCTATCAAGAAAGTACTTAAGAGAGACATCAGCTCACATAATAATTACATTTTTTTTTGTAATAAAATGGCATTGTTTCTGCTATCCCTAACTAGAAATGTTCAAATTCTTTTCCCATTAATAAAATTGCCTGGACTGGCCAACTAAACTACAAAAGAGTATACTCAATACTTGAGTTCTATCAGCAGCCACTGCAGCATGAGTTCCATCCCCCGGCCAGGGAGCTAACCCACATGGTGCAGCAGACCTCTCCTGTCTAGTCCACTTTTCCCTCAGCAGTGTATTTCAGTAGATCATCCTGTTCTGTTCCCCACTCTCTCTCTGGTGAATCCTCTCAACCACTGCACCTCTGGCCTATTCCCCAGCTCTTGTATGCCTAGAAGGAGCTGGTTAGTACTGAGCCCAGGGGAAGCTGATTATGTTTAAGATTTGCATTGGATCCTTATTCTCCCCCATCTACTCCACAAATGGAACCAGAGATAGAGTGAGCAGTCTGTATCTCCCTTACATTTCTTAGTCAAATCCACCTCTACTCATCCAAGGTGATTAGAAAATCAGACTCCCAGGCAAGTAGTAGGCTTCCTGGACACACTTCTGATTTAAACAGGCAGCACTCAGTCCTCATGGACATGAGAGCAGCTTCCCAGTACTGCAAGGTCAAAGCATCCACAATACAGAAAATACCATATTGTGGAGGTTGCCTCACAGACACATTTTCAAGAGCCCCACAGCACATCAAAGCCACCAGGTGTTAGCTGACCTCCCTCTCTGCCCATGGGCTGCAAGTTTACCCACACATGTTCCCACACCCAGATTGGGAGGGTCACACAGACAATGGCATCCTGTGGGACTGGGTTCAGACACTAGAGTCTTGATGTACTATTCCATTGGTACAACACAGTCAGTTCTGCATGAGAGCTGATTAATTACCTCAGGGTTGGTAGATCACATGTAAGTTGAAATATAACATTAACAGAAATCGTAGTCTGTTATAGAAGGAGAACATACAGGCAAAACAAAGCACAACAGAAAACATCACTTGGTATAATTGGACCCTAAAATGAATGTCCAGGGCTTATTCCACCAGCAACTAACCAAGTTACTAAGTGTCTTTGTGTCTCAGTTTCTTTGTCCAAAATGGAAATAATGAGAGTTTTAGATCTCATAGATGGTCATGAGGATTAAACGAGTTCAGATATGTGGAGCAGTCAGAAAAGTACTCACAGTGTTTTATCTATTAGTTGATCAATCTTTCAATTTATGACTGTACCTATATATAGACATATAGATACATGTCTATTTATACACATATATTAGTGATTTATACACATATATTAGTGATTGACCATATTTCACTGAAAGAGACACAGGCATCCACTAAATAGGTATTTACTGATATCACCTTAGTAGAGCTCTGGCAAAAGTTAATCTGCAACCACTTCTGGCGACCCCACATTATAGACACTTCTAGAGACCTCAATAACTCTAAAAATTATAGCCACTTCAAAATGGCTTCCTTCTAGGGCTCCCAAGGTGCCGTCACTGGGCTGTTGAAGCTGTGAGTGGATGACAATGACAATTTCGGTGGGCTCCTACATATAAGTGAGAGGTATTTGAATGAAAATTCTAAGGTTTCCAGTATGTTTACTTTTTAAAAATTATTATATAGCAGGGAACTATGTTGTTCTATGAAGTAACACATGAAGAAGCATGTTTAGCATACCACAATCAAGTTACAAAACAATTCCATCATCTGTAAATATGTCTTCATGCATTTCCTTTATCAGCATATAGTATCCTCTCCTTTGACCTGTCTCCTGACAATCATTAATCTGTCCTCTGGCACTATGGTTTTATTATTGTTAGCAACATAAATGGGATGACAGTCTGCGACATCCTGACATTGGCTCCGTTCACTCAGCATAATGCCTTTGAGGTCAAGACAAATTGTTCCTTTATTGGAAGTTCACTGCTTTTTAATTGCCAAATAATATGCCATTGTATGGATTTACTACAGATTATTCGGTCACTTTTTGAACCACATTGGGTTGTTTCCAGTTCAGCTATATTTTCCAGCTATAAATATAACTGCCACAAACCTCTGTGTACATATTGTTGTGTTAATAGTTTTAACTTTTAGTGCTCACCTGTTTTTATTTTAAAGCTTTTATTGATCCTTAGAATACCCAATCTTGTGGTGCTAGGAATTATTAAATCTCCATGGAATTTAGAGTGCAACATTAGAGACTCTTAGAACATAATCTCAGGGGAAAACTTGTGTCCTCCTATTGTCATCTAAAACAGAGACTCCAAACTCCCTAACTAGTGGAATTTGCAATCCTCATCTCCCTTTTTAAGAAGCTATGTTTTAAGAATAATTTGTAAATAAAAGTAAAATTTACTCTGAGGCTTGTTTTGAAATTTTACAGTACCCCATTAATATTTCAGATGATGAAATATCCACCATGCAAATTTGATATTCTGGTGAGAAGTTTTGTTGTAGATCAGGGGTTCTCAAGTTGGGGTCCCAGCACCAGCAGGATTAGCAACTCCTAGGAATATAAATACCTGGGTCTCATCTCAGATCCACTGAATCAGAAATACTGGTGGCAGGACCTGACAATTTGTATTTGAATAAACCCTCCAGGTGTTTCTTAGGGACATGCAGATTTGAGAACCACTGTTTTAGGAATGACACTTCTATGTGGCACAAAGAAAGAATGTCATAGTGTGAGATTTCCACTTAAGATGACACACTTGTTCACTTACATTTCCTTCTGTAATAGGATTCACTGAAGGATTAGGATGGCTCATTTGCGTTAAAATATGAGCCATAGATCAGCAACTGACATTTATAAGACAGATAACAGAGTTGATTTTGGTCACTGGAGCAGAGTTATGGACTCAAAACCTAACAGGTACAGAAATCCATAACTCCTCATTTAAAATAAATCCAACATCTTGCCCTGTATTTCCATCTTGCATCTATCACTGCTGACTGGAAGAGGCAGGGGTGAGTGCAAGTTTCCTCTCTTGGCTGGTCCCCTTTGGTAGCCCTATCCCGAAGAGGATATTGTTCATTAGCAGTGAAATAAGTGACTTCAGAAGAAAATGAAGTAGGAAAAAATCTATCTTAGATCACTCCATCACTGATATCACAATAATGGGAATGACTCTTTGTAATATAATCATATCTAAATATATTTGTATGAGCAACAACAAATGTTGGCGAGGATGTGGAGAAAAAGGAACTCTTGTGCACTGTTGGTGGGAGTGCAAACTGGTCCAACCACTATGGAGAGCTGTGTGGAGATTTCTGGACCTACTAAACATAGAGCTTCCATATGATCCAGCAATTCCACTCCTAGGTATTTACCCAAAGGACACAGAAACATCAATTCCAAAGAGCACCTGCACTCCTATGTTTATAGCAGCACTGTTTACAATAGCTAAGCTTTGGAAACAACCCAAATGCCCAAAAATAGATGACTGGATCAAGAAGATGTGGTACATATATACCATGGAATATTACTCAGCATTCAAAAAAGATAAACACATGCAATTTGCAGCAACATGGATGGCACTGGAAGGGATCATGCTCAGCGAAATAAGCCAAAAAGAAAAAGAAAAATACCGGATGGTCTCACTCATAGCAGGAATCTAGAAAACTTAAATAAGGGACCAGGAAAATGAATATAAGAAAGTGAAAATCAAAATCAACAAAAAACTATGAACCAGAGACACTTTTTGGGGGTGGGGGGCGGGGGAAGGATTGGGTCAGAATGGGGCGTTTGCAATTGTATGGGGAATATAAAAATAAAATTTAATATTTAAAAAAAATAAATAAATAAATAAATATATTTGTATGTATATGCATACATTTAAAATGTCCTATAGCTCTACATATATATATAGAAAGGTATATATCACTATGCATATGCATATGTTTATCAAAGAATATGCATACATATTTATTTACTATTATTCTGTTGCCTTTGGAAAAAATTTCCCAACAATAAAATTGCAGGAAATCCCCTTGTCCTGGTCAATGTTTATCCAAGTAAATCTAAATTAATGCATATAATGCATTTCCTAGGTAAAAAAGAAAAATAAAGTAATACATTCTTTGTGTGCAAAGTAAACTATATGGATATCAAATAAATCCTTACACTTATCTATAAATCATATGTTTAAGATTTCCCAATTCTTCAGGTTGGCTAAATGGGAAATAAATAAGATTATGTTGGTTGTTACTTTGCTTCAGGTTACAAAATAAAATTTAAATAATTACTCAAAAGTAAGTATAACACCTAAATTTCTCTCCAAATGGTTTCATAAAGCACTACCTTTGGCAAATAAGCAATAAATAGATTTATTTACCTAGAACACAACTTTCATTGCAAGTTTGGGCTGAAAATTCTGTTAACTTCACCACTTCCTTTAAGAAACGGACTCCCTGAGGGTAGAAGGATTAAAAGGGCCCTTTGATCCTGCACATCTAGCCAGCAACTGTCATTCTCTGGGCTAAACTCACACGTGGAGCTCAGGCAAAGATTGAGTGTGTGTGTGTTCCAGGTGTTTGCTTGGTAGAAAACAAACTGAGGACAAATAATCTAGGCAGAGAGCTGCACACTGGATCATTCTAATTTCAGTTTCCCAGAAGATAATTTTCAGGGAAACATAAAAGTAAAAACTGATCACTTCATTCTTAATATCAGTAAAATATATAAATACGTGCTTGCAGGAGCTGAAGTAGGTTTAACTAGTATTTTTCTTTCCACAGGGCAGTAGGCAGAGTATAAATCAACAGTGCAGCACTTTCCCCCAACCTGCAGAGGGCAGCTTAGAAGACATATTTGAACAAGGAAAAATGCCTTAACTATGAAGAATCACAAGGGTAACCATCAAACCTGCATTTAAAATTTCAAATCTCATGATTCCATTAGAAAAATCCCAGAAAGACATTTTTTCTATAAATTTCACTTAATGTGCACCTTCAAAACCATTTCTTTACTTATTCATTCATTTTTTTCTGAAATATTAATATTTTCCCTTAATTCTTAACGCTGAGCTGAGTATCTATTTACACTTAAGCAAAACTGGTTAAATCCCTAAATCAACAGCATGGCTTCAGACTAAGTTGGGTAGGAAGTAAAGATAAAGGTTGAGACACACTGTAGTTTTTTTTAATTATTGTTTTTTTTATTAAGATATGATTTGTATTAACATCTTATAAAAATCAACACAAAAGAAACTCTATCTTTTTTTCCAGAACTTTGTGTACAAATAAAATACGAGTGACTCAAACTACAACTTTGTAATATTTTTCAAAACAAGTATTAATATATAATCCCTTTACAAATGTGTTCTTAAAGGTTTCACTGTTTTAATGGTTCCATAATCCCTGCAGGAGAAAGCAGAAAGGTGATCACATTTCTATTATGTGGCAAAAATTTGCCATATAACTTGAAGGAAGCATCATTGCCCACATATTGTTATAAGGAAGCTAAAGCTCACAAGGTTAACTAACTTGACCAGGTAGAGGGGCAGAGATGGAGTTCAAACTTAGGTCCCCTTGCCCCCAAATCTCTTGTCTTTCCATAACACCAGGACAAAGAATGTCCCAAGGAGAGAAACCAGAAATCAGAAACCTGAAATTAGAAACCAAGAAGCCAACTTTAAGCCCAAATGGCAGCCACAAATATCGACTGAAGATGCATTAGAAACAATTTTCATCCACTCTGTATGGGTTTTGAAAGCTAATTTCCATGGTTTTCTTAATCATGGCTCCACCACCTATTCTTACATGACCCCCTAATTCTCAATTCCTGAGCTCTAGGTTAGACCCAATTCTCTGTTTCATGTGGCTGTTACTTATTACCATGTAAATCACATTGCAAAGAAAAATAAAAAGGATGAAGTATAACCTCTACCTTCTTCTGAGACAAAGAACCCCAAATACACTACAACAGCATTTGACTAGGGCTGAGACCACAACCAAGAGGCAGACGAGTATGGACATAACCTGGGCACACTAGTCCTTCACACAACAGTGGAAGTTCATAAACATCAGTTCACATGCACACTGCAATACAATACAACAAATAATGTTTCCAAATTAACAACCCCATAAGTTTTGTTTTACAAAAATGATCAAAAGGTCAATTCAGTAGAAGGATATATAGATTTTTCCTTATCACTATCCCTGAGGTTTCAGCAGAAGATGCAGGCAGGGCTACAGAAATCTCAGATCTCTATATTGGTAAGAACTTTTGTCTGGCAAAACAAGTTAATTCAGAGTACAGAAGGAGCAAGCCAAGTGAATAATTCCTGCAGAGCAGAACAAATGGCACTAATGACCTAATCAATACAGAAGTAAGTACAGATTTCCTCTGCAAAGGGCCACTCAGTAGCTTTCCTAAAAAGTTCAGAAAAGCATCCCATTCCTTTCATTTAGATTTTCCTGCTGTTTACTGATACCCAAAAGTTGGTTTTCCCTCAATTCAATAAGTTAGATAAGTTCAGATCAGTCTTTTCAAGTTTGCAGGACTAGGTCTGTCTCACTGCTGCAAATTCCTTGACTAATGGTGCAAATGGTTGGATCCCAATCTAAGCCTGAGGACATAAACTCTAAACAATGAGACAGGAGATATCCTCGTCCTTTCTAAAAACATATAACCAGACTATTTTCACAATCAGGATCAGAATAATGAAATAGTGTTTCTAGTCATTGCAGAAAACCAAACCAACCAAACAAAAAACTGACTTTAGAGCAAGCGATCTTCTCTTGCTAGATTGGTTGGGCAAGTCTCTGGTTATAGAAATGGGCTTCTGTTGTACAGGGCTATTGGTTTTATATGCAAAGGTACAGGTTGTAAGGCTACCCCAACTTTAATAGACATCATCTCTAGTTCTTTGATGAAGTCCCTAATTTCTCCTAGGAGAGGATTAAGACTAAATTGAAACTCTATTTCTAGATGAATCTAGAAGGTGATCTAGTTACCTTTGTAAATCAGCCTTGGAGTCACCATCATATCTCCTGGGTCATCATCGATAGACAATGAAAGATACTGTATGGCATTTTTGTACATGTGGAATTCTAAATCATCCATGCTCAAGTCTCTCTCTCTCTCTCTCTCTCTCTCTCTCTCTCTCTCTCACTCTCTCTCTCTCTCTCTAAGGTCTACGTCCACCCAAGCTTATAAAATGTCAAATGCTGCTGTTTGTGCAAAGGAGCATTTCTATAAAATCCTCTGAATTTTAGGTGTTGAGGATGACCTTTCCTTACCAAATCATTGAGTTGGCAGTGTTTATCCTGGATAGTATGGCTGTCTTGAAAATGAACTCCAAATATGAATGAAAAAAAAAAAACAATATAACTGCCATATCATGAAAATATTCTCAAGAATGAGAGTATTTGTAGGAGTTGTATTATTTGTGTGAAGCCCATGGAATTGAGCAAAAGTAGGTGATAAGGAAAAAACAAACTAAAAATATGAGTTTCCAGAATAACTAAATAATAATAATTAAAACTGGGCTAAGAACTTTAATTCATATAGTAAGCCCATATTAGAAATGAGGAAGCTAAAGTTTAAAAAGCTTAAAAACTTGGGCCTCCCTGGTGGCACAAGGGGTTAAGCACAGCACTATGAAGCAATCCGCAGCCACTGCAAGACAAGTTCAATCCCTGGCCAGGAAGCAACCCAAATGGCGCAGGAGACCTCTCCTGACTCGCCCCACTGCTCCCCTTAGCAGTGTACGTCGGTCGATCTGCCTGTTCTGTTCCCCACTTTTTCTCTGGTGAATCCTCTCACCCACCCTGCACCTCTGGCCTGTACCCCGCAGCTCTTGTATGCATAAATAAATAAATCTTTAAAAAAAAGGCTAAAAAGCTTAGCATTAAGTTGTAGAGTGTCATCTTAACCCAGGTCTGTGATCCTAAATACTCTTTTCTTATAAAAACAGCTATTCTTGATAAAAGTACAATCTAATCACTCTTATTTTGTAGTATTAGTGTTTATTTTCAAGGCTAAAATGAAAACATAACCAAAATTTATGAACCATTCAATATAAAACTGATCTGTGCATGTTATATAAAATAATGTAATTGAATCCTACAAATTATAAACAGGAAGAAATTTTGATATCTGGTGTAATCTTGTGGCTTTATGGATAGCTACTAAAAGTAAGTTCTTTTTCAGTGTCTCAGGGTAAGACAATTGAACATAAAACAAGTCTAAGGCAATGTATCCAGGTACCTCTCACTTCAAATGCCTAAATTTTATTTTTGCTAACAGAAATAATTGCATCCTTAAAGAAAATAAAATTATCCTCAGGTAATCTTTAGATTAAATATCTGTGGAACCATATGTAATCACCTGTCCCTGTACTCACTGGCACCATTTTTAAAATCTATTTGGACTTTTTTGGTTGTTATTTGATTCAGGAATATTTTTCCAGTTTTAATGAGATACAATTGACATACATCATTGCTAAATTTAAGATATACAGCATAATGGGTTGACTTACATATATTGTGACATCATCATAATAACTTTGGTTGGCCTCCAGTTAAGGACTTTCATAATATACTGTAAATATTTCAGTTCCCTTTCTCAAACACACATGTGGACTCTCAAAACAAACTCAAGGAATTACTAGCCTTTAGAAAAACCTACTTTTAAATAGATATTTTAGAATCATCTGATATGAACTTGATCTTTGTAGTTTATAATGTCAATTCAAGCAATCTGTTGCTTTCAGCTCTAATAAGTAATATTATGAAAGCATTATTTTATAAATCTAAAAAGAAGACATGAATGGCTTATCCCAATTCCACATACACTTGTCTCAATCAGTAGACTTTTCTCTTGTGAGAATTTCCCAACTGATAGTTTTAGTTAGTGGTGTACTACCATCAACAAAACTTTTCCACGGTCACCTACCAATGGAGCTCATTTTTCCATGTTTGTTTGCTAGAAACAATAGTTTCTACCCTTCAGGTGTACTCCTTATCTATTTTCCTAACTTTGCTGGTTGAAAAATACTTTTCTAATTTGTCAAAACCAATTTATAATACTTTTTTATCCAAGATGTTATGCGTCTCTCATTTTGGAGTTCCCACATACTCTGAATTATTCAATTCATTGTTCAAAGTGTTAAAATGCACGTATCTCTTCCAACTGCCTATAAAATCCTACACAGCACATTTCTCAAGTACTTAGCATGAGACTTGACACATGGAAAGCCCTCAATAAATATTTGAAAAACAAGAATGAATAAATGAATGAATGATTCTAATATCTAATGCGAAGACAAGACTTGCTGAGTGCCACACAAGAACTCAGCTCTCCTCAATTCAGCTTGCGTGCAAGTTCACCTACTTTGATATAGCATGGTCCAGAATATATTTTTCTGGTTCCCTGATGAAAATAACAGCTATGTCAAAATGTATTGCTTTCTACATATTCCTGCAGGCTGCACAGTCTCAGAAAAGAAAGAGATTGTGCTCCTCACCTGGTTAAGATTAAGGTAACTGATTCTGCTTCACTTTGGGAGTAGATGGGTGAGTAATCTATCAGAGTTTTCTTAGTGTATCTTAAAGTGTAGGCAGTAAATTAAGAAAGAAGACTCACATTACCCTTAATCAGCTATAACTCTTCCTTTTGGACTAGCATTATTTTTAAAATAGGGATAAAACATTAATCCAGTTCTCTATGGTCCTATGTAGATTAAATGGTTTGCCATTTAACCCTCATTAGTTCTATAGCTATTCCTATTTGCAGAAAGAGAAGGGCAAATCTTGGTTGGAACTATTCTGCTTAAAGCAGGAAAAACAGACCACCATGGGGAAGGAATATTTATCAGTATTCCCTCCCTGCCCCTGCCTTCTAATCCAGCACTGGCTATTTGCCTCATCCTTTAGAAGAATAAAGGCTTTCCCCATATCCTGGGTCACCTTCACCATGCATGTGACCAGTAAACATGGGTTGTCTTTAGCTCTGTGCACTAATGATTTGAAAATTGTTTGTAAACAAGCTATAATTTCATCCCTTTTCCTGGGGCCATATTAATGAGTGTTAACTGTAATTCCTTTCTACCTAAATGGAACAGCACTATATGTATTCAATTTAAGCAGACTGATGTTTCAGGGGACTTGTTATTCTTATAGAAGCCCTAATCACTGCCCAAGATCTGAAGAAGAAACTTCTTCAGAAACTTCTTCAGACAGCCAAAATAATGCAGTTATAATTCTACATATAAGGACACATTTTTGTTCTTATTTTTCAGACAGATGAACGTCAAATCCACTTAAGCGAAACTTTAGGGAAAAATACAATTAAAACATTACTTAGAGCTAATTTTAAATACTGAATGTTAGATGCAATAACCAATATTAAGGCCAATTTTAAATTCAACCCACTTTGATTAAATATCTGCCACATGTAAATAAGGACAGTGAAAGAATTGAGAAGTGTGCTTTTGTACTAAATTACTTCTTTATTTAATGTGATTAAATAACTCTTGTATTTAAACATTTGTATTATATTGACATATACAAATTATACACACACACATAGATGTGTGTGTGTGTGTATATATATATACATGTACACATTTGCAGAAAGAGAAGGTTAAAACTATTCTGCTTAAAGCAGGAAGAAACAGTCCACCATGGGGAAGGTCCTAATTTATCAAAATTGCCCGTTCCACCCCCTGCCTTCTAATCTTCTAATCTAATCTCTATATATGATTTCATTATATAGAAAAGGTCTACCCTTTGTTTGCTATTTGTTTTCCAGCAAATATTAGAAAAGCAGAGGATTATATAAATTTATTGCCAGATTTCTTCTGAGGAACGTCACTAGATACCTTTCTTACTGAGATATCCCTCAAGACAATCACTAGTATTCAAATTATAATTTAAAATATGAGATTATCTGACTAATTTACTGCTTTATATAATCCCTCTTCTGTGCTGAACCCTACTTGTGGTTCTCCTTTCCCTGAAAAAGGAACCAACTGATTAAACCCAACTGGGAGAAAAGTTTTTCCCTTCTCTGCCATTTTCTCACAGGTAGAGAAATGTCTTCTTTTAACCAAATGAAGTGCCGTACTTGAGGAACAAAAGCCAGATGAGCTGCCTGCCCTGTGTGAACAGCTTCCACTCAGAGCTTGGCAACAAGAAAGCAAAGCCTTCTGTGGGGAGGCTAGCAAGTCC